>NC_141873.1:146709340-147012370 GCF_056163025.1 Triticum urartu | reverse complement strand
GTGCGAGAGAAAGAGATTCCACATGGAGAATCATAGTTAGAGACACATAGCAGGGAGCGAGATATACTTAGAGAGAGAGAGTGATGAAGGGCGAGGGAGAGAGTACCGTCAGTGTGTTATGAAGATAAAAGATCATTGTCGACATACAGGTAGCACGAGAGATAACTGAGAGATGATGAACGCGTATGGGTCCAGAGAGATAGTCCTATATAAGCATGAGTGATAGCTATATGAGACGAATATCTGGATTAAAGGGGATTCAAATATTTAAACTGGAGATCATGACATCGATAATATCTTAACGCAAATTGGTGTATCAAACATGCATATTCATTTGAATTTGGGCACACGTGTAATGTTATATAGTTTATCAATATTGGTGATCCATAGATTCTTCAGTTACAAACAATGCATGGTTTATATGCAATTAATGTCTAAACGGGATTACACTATATGTTGCGTGTGTGAAACACGTTATACATGTTTGAGAAGTAAAAAAACCCGCATGCACACATTAATTGGAGACAGTTAGTGAGGAATGGATACATTGGATTTCAACATAAAGTGGTTTCAAATATTTGAAAATCCAAATTGATGGATACAACCTTATGAATCTGAGATCATGCCATTTGTAAACCATATTTATGTATAAATGGTGTTGTGCTTTTGAAAGTATATATAAAAAATGATGTATATAGAATGTAATTCCAATTGAAAATGGATCCCGCCCAAAAAATAGAATACAAACGGGATTCGAATTGAGTTGGCACGGTAAACGTGCACTCTGCAAAATTTGAACGAAGAGGGGAAAGTCGCAGTAACCACCCAAAACCAAAATCTGCGAGATGGAAATCTCTACTGCCTATCCCTACCACGCAAAGCCTATCTGCTGGTTTCTATAGGTTGCGATAGGGGTAGGTTTGTAATTTCACCCCAAACGTGACGTAACCGCCTCTCACCCGGATTCATACATGGTGGGCGCCAAAACACAGTGTGTCCTCGGCCGAAATCAACTCCCTCCCCGATTCATATTCATACACGGTGGGCGCTAAAAACAAACTCTCGTCGGCAAATATTCGGTGTATGCAAGATTACCGTCCTATCCCCAACCGACTAATGTTGCTGTGATGTAGTAGAAATTTGAAACGGGGGCTAAGTTTGTAAATTTCCTCGCATTTGAGACAAGCGCGCCCTGAATACATGGTTCCCCTTCCTCTCTGCCTCCCTTTTCCCCATTCATACTCCGTGGGCGCCAAAACACCCTCTCCACCCCACCCTCCTCCATCCGCCATCATCCGCCACCCCATCCACCGCCGTCCTCCTCCACCATGCCGGAGCTGATACCCCGACGCCGCTGTCCATTACAAGAGATCGACCTCTCTCATCCACGACTTCGGACCAGGATCCTTGCATACCATCCTCTCGCTTCATCCCCACCGTCGTCCACCTTGCCGGCGCCGCTCCTACGACCGTCTCGTCCACCACGGACCGACGCCACCGTCTACCCTCCTAGATCTGCTTCCACGCTGCCGACAGCCATCGCTACCGCAGCATCGTCAAATTCTCAGCAGATGCGTACACGGTGCCGCACCAGAGGCGGTACTCTTTCATATCTGCTCAACTTATTTATCGCGGCAAGAAAATAGATCGCCACTGTTTTACTCTGATTTCTTGTCTTGGTTGCAAAGTTGCCTTTATCCGGTTTGCACCTTCAGATCCGCCATGGCACGCTCAACACTATACTCCCAATGCTTATGGTTTTCCCCTTTTATATTCCACACTAGTTAAATCACAGTAGACTAAATTGCAAAATTGGGTCAGTCGATTTTTCAGAGCTCGTCGGAGTTCGCCGGTGCAATCGAATGGGCTTGGGTGGTTGTGGGGCCTCGCCGAACGAAGAAAACTCGACGCGGGTGGGGGTTGGGGCGGGGGTAGGGGGTGGGGGTGGCGGAGGAACACAGGCGGTGGGGGCGGTGGTCCATCCGGCGGCCCGTGCGGTGTTCTGTATGGGAAGAATCAGAGACGAGGAAGAAGAAGGGTTAGGAGACATAGGATCTTCATCCAACCGCCTAAAATGGTCGAGAGACAGCTGGGAGTTGCATTCTTAATGCGCTGTGGTTCATCATGTGTGGGCACTGCGCAACTAACATTTTATTATCCAAAATCTGCTTGCTCTTCTTTACCATGTTCCTCTTTCGTTCTTCTTTAATATGTACTCTCTCCATTCCTAAATACAAGTCTTTGTATAGATTCCACCATGGACTACATATGGAGCAAAATAAGTGAATCTACACTCTAAAATGTATCTGGATACATCTGTATGTGATCCATAGTGGAAATCTCTACCAAGACTTATATTTTGGAACGGAGGGAGTATGATAGTAGTATAGTATGTTCCTTGTACTGAAGATGAGCAGGGACATTTGCAGTGTAGAGGTCTATACAGTTGGTTGTGATGGACACTTTGAGCCTCTTTGATTCGTTGGATCTTGTAAACATAGGAATAGGATTTGTAGTGGCCTGCCCACTTGAATCCTATAAGAATAGCAAGGAAATGCGGGGAGCTGTGTCGCCTTTGAGAGTTACACTGATATTAACAGTACTGCACCTTCACTTGAAGAGAGCTGGTATCCGGAGCCTTTCTAGCCGTACCGGCAATACTAGCACATATATTCCAGCAAGTTCCACTTTGCTGATTTTACTCTGATGCTTAAGGTTTTCCCGTTATATCTACACTACGATCTATGTAGCTGCTTTGTGTCGCACTAGCAGCAGTCCACTCTTGAAGCTAAACACTGCAATGACTTACAAAATTGGCACCAAGGCATTGAGTGCCATTCTGGATGCAATGAAACTCATACGCTCCCCACCTGTTGATTCTTGTTCAGAATATGATCCTAATGACTATTCTAACCTCGAGGAGTCAAAGGCAGATGGCCTGTCCTGTCACCCATCAGGGTGCCTGTTCTAATTTGGCAATGTTTTATTGATTGCGGGTATCTTGCATATGTTGTCTTGCATTTCTTCTACTTTGTTGCACTGCCATCTGCTTAGTTTACTCATCATATATGTCGAGATGCCATGCCCATCCATTATCAATACATATTCCATCTATCATCATACCATGTCTTTTCACTCAAATGTTGTTTTGTGCATCAGACATCAAAAAGGAAGAGGGTTTGCCAAACATGAAGGAGCACCAGCAAAGTCCTTGAAAAACGTGGTGGCGCCGGAGAAATCAGACAGCACCCCACTTATATTGGTTGTACAACCAGTGACACAAAATGTAGGACCAACTCCAGCAGACTGTACCCATACTTCACTAGCCACACCACTAGCCCCACCACATAGGACATGCACTCTTGCAAAAGGTATACCGATTTCATTTGCCATAGCACCAGCTGTACCACAGAAAAATCCCACTCCAGCAAAAAGTACAGCAAGTCCACCGGCTGAAGACCTATCCCATCTGTAGAGACGGCCAATTCCTGCAGATTGGAACCCATTCCATTTATTCCCAGTTTAAAAGACAATGCTTTCAATGTTGTTAGGGACTACGTGCATATATTCCCATAATGGGAAGATTATTGTGAAGACAAACACCATTTTCACATCTTCCTGTCCAACTTACGTGTAAGTGCTATTATTCATGGTTATTATTTTCCTGTTTTCTGCTGATTGAACACATCAAGGATTTACATTACATTGTTGTAAGTAGGCGAGGGTCAATCTGGATTGTCATGACAAGCAAAGCTTTCTTGTGCTTTTCAAGGAAGCATTGCAGTAGTATCGGTGTTACCTGAGGAAATCACACTTTGATGGCAAGTCTATAAACGAATTTCCGGTGAAGTCTCCTGTGCTAAATTTAGAAGACATTGAATGGAAAAACCTTGTTATGCACTGGTCTCGTTCCCAGGATGAGGTACTGTCTATGAAATCACATGATAATTTGAACCTCTACTTTTCCGCATGTGCCTTACGGATCTTTTTTGCAGGAAATCTGCTCGAAGAAGAATTCCGGTTTGACAAGAACGACACGATATCGCAAATATGCTGCCCGCTGCTTTGCTCTTGTTAGTACCTGTTGTCCTGTATCATTGTACTTGCATACATACCTGGTTAATTATGTGACAGCAGTATGCATGATAGCTTGCTTATCAATTGTTCGCTCCAAATTATCTGATCTGTATGAATGGTTACATTAGTGTAGAATATATCCAATGGCAATGTTTTTAGCTATGCATTGTTATTGTAAGTACATGTTGTCCTTTATCAGTGTACTTATAATGACAGGTAGTCGTTCATGTACCATCACTCTGCAGCTTATTTTCCTTTGCCCTCCATTTTCTACACATCAGATCTATATTTACTCTTACCATAAGGTTGGTACTGAAGAAGTTTAGCTGTGCATTGCTCTTGGCTGTACCTTTTGCCTGTACCGGTGCACTTACATTTATAGCTACTTGGTTATGTAGCATCACTCTTCATCGTATCTTAAATATTCTCCATTTTTTCGTATATTATCACATCTATATTTACTCTTAACAAAATGTAGAATAAAGGTAGTGCTTTTGAAGAAGATTTTGTGGTAAACTTCTTGAATTGCCCCCCCCCCATCACCATGCACAAGGCCTTTATAGAGCCTGTCTTCACCAATAATGTAAGTTTGTCCATCTCAAGCCTTCAAACTTTGTTGTATATATTTGGTTAGGCATGACTGCAACAGCTGTTTATTTTTGGTGTTTGCATCAAATTGCTTGTTTAAAGTTTATTCTGCAATGTCTTAACTATGAACAATGTCATATCACTCTACTATTATTTAAACCGTCTCTTTATTTGCCAATCTGAAATGGTATAACTTGACAGCACACTAACCATTGATACTTATGAGTTCTTGATCTGTAATCCAGTGGTGTCGTGAAGCTGCCAACTCCTTCACAGTGTCATTTCCTGCCATGTCTTGACATGAACAATACCATATTGTGTTAATGCAATTTTAAACTGTGTCACTTTATTCGTCGGTAAGAAATGTGATGAATTGTCAGCACTGATACTTTTATGTGCAAAACCTGTCATCTATGTGCTTGCTTATCTTTCAGAGTGAGGAAGATATAAGTGTTGAGCAAGCGCAGTCTCATCATCTTGCTCAGCTGCTTGCGCTGCAGCTCCCCAGCAGGGCTAACCTTTCTTGAACTCTATTGAAGTGTTGTCGGTTTTGTATATTATTTTGTCGGCGTGTTTATTTGCACTGGTGGCGATCTTTGATGCCCAGTGTATGTAATCTGCTGTCTGCTTGTGCTTTATTATCATAGTGGCGAACTTTGATGCCCAGTGGATGTAATATGTCGTAATGTCTTTATTGTATAGTCTAGGTTTTTTCTTATTCACGATGCTGCAGTTATTTTACTGTCTATATATCCTGTCTTGGCAGTAAACCGGTCAAACCGTAAAATTACGGTACATAATCGGGCCGTCACGCAATCACGATGTAGGTTGGGCCTGAAACGTGCCGAACAGCTCACGGGCCGGCAGCAGCCCGAAATGAACCCCGGCCCATGATTGTGCGAATCAAATCACAGGCTTTTAACAGGCCAAAATTGTCTCGGTCCTTGTTTGGCCCAATCAGATATCGGCTGCGAGCAGGTCGGATGCAATCCGGGCCGTAGTTAGGCCCAACTATATGACGGGCTTTTAACAGGCCGAAATTAATATATGGCTGAAATGTTAAACAGGCCCTTAATAGGCCAAAACTAATATCAGGCTGAATTACTAAGTGGACCTTTAGCAAGTGGGCCCAAAAGCATAGTGTCCAGTTGACGGGCCAAATCTGATATGGGCCATAATTGAGCCCAAAGCCTCTTAAAGGGTCGAACCTGATCTGGGCCGTAATTTAGCCCAGAACATGGTAGGCTTTTAACGGGCCGGATCTCATATGGGCCACTATTAGGCCCGGAGCGTGGCAGGCCATTAATGGACCGGATCAAATATGGGCCAGCATTTGGCCCAAAACATGGCAGCCAGTTAATGGGCCGGCCTACTAGGGTCCTCAAAATCTTGTGGGCCTACAGCTGGGCCGGCCCATTAATGTCGGCAAAATCTCATGGGCCTTTAGCTGGGCTGGCCCATTATGAACGCAAGAATCTTGTGGGCCTTTATCTGGGCCAGCCCATTATGGCACACAAAAATCTTGTGGGCCTTTACCTGGGCCGGCCCATTATGGCCCGCAAAATCTCGTGGGCCTTTAGCTGGGCCAGCCCATTATGGTCCGCAAAATCTTGTGGGCCTTCAGTTGGGCCGGCCCATTTAAACTTGATGGGCCGGTCCACATGTCAACATATCATAGGCGCGTCTCGCCCATTGGATGAGTGACACATGTGCCAACGCGGACCTGACACATGTCTCCTCCAGCCAATGATGATTTTACACGTGGAAAATCCCCATTGGTCGGGGCTGTTAACGGGTTATCGGATCCAAAACCCGACCCGATATCTTAACGGTGTTCCGTTACGGTGGATGCCACATGTCGGTCACCCTTGATGAAAGCACTTCTGTGACGCGCGATTTATCGTCAAGGAAGTGGACACTTCCGTGATGATAATTTTGGTAATGTCATGGAACACTTCTACGACAACACAGGTATGACTATCTTGATTCTGTCATAAAATCGTCATGGATGTACATGCATGACAGAAAACGCGACCTACTGTGACAAACACGTATCATCACAGAAGTGTATTTTTTTGTAGTGGACGGGCCCCAGCACAGATGCCGTGCCTAGCCTTCTAATGCGAAGGGTCCTGAAGAAAGACAATCGGCGCGCGACTCCCATGGTAGGTGACAATCGAGCAAGTGATATCCATAGGTATATTATGCATGAAAAGCAACTAGCTTAGGTAAATGCGAAAACGATACATGCCACTGGGTTGGACCCGAGCGGCCTGGGGTTAATGCAGCCCGAGGAGCACTCCTAGCAAAGTGAACTGACGGTGTAAGTAGATACATGCCGCAGGGATGGACCCACGCGGCCTGGGGACAATGCAGCCCAATAGGCGCTCCCAGCTAAATGAACTTGGAAAGATGTCACCTGGTTTGGTTGCCGAAGGAGTGTCGGGGTAGCTGAAGACACGTAGCGAAGAAGTTCTTCTCATGAGCTGCCAGGGCCCTGAGCCTCGGGAGGCTCTGGAGGCTCAGGTGGCCTCCGGAGGGTCGTCTCCATCTCCGCCAGGACCGCGTGATGCCTGGTCTCCTGACCTACCAGGATGCTCCGCAGATTGCGCTGGAAGGTGGCAGCCATGCTCGGCAGGCCGAGCGGCATGCAAACGTAGCTGTGAGGCGGGCCCTCACACCGGCCAGCACACGAAGGCCAGAAGCGCTCTTGAGATGCGGCCCTGTTAAGCCCTGGGATGTCGACGCAGACGTGGAGCTCACCACCCTCGCCTGGGTGGGGAGCGACGCCAGGTGGGCGGCGGTCGCTGCGTATTGCTCTTGCTTCCTGAAGCTCCTGAGATGCCTTGGTGATGAACTCCTGAGCGCTGGGCGCTCTTCGCCAGGTGTCCTCCCAAGGAAACGTGCCGCGAAGCACGCCTCCACGTGGTGCCCGAGCGCCTCGCTCGTGATGTTGGCCAGGTCCGAGGCCCTCCAGAAGAGAGCCCCCGAGCCCTGTCTGAGGAGTGCGCCAGGCACGTCTCCCTATGTGAGGGAAGGAGGCGCCCCAGGCATTGGCGCGGATCTTGATGTAGTGCCGCTGGAGGTACCACTCCCCTGAGGCCCAGTGTGGAGTAGTTGCTTCTTCTTTTTGGGGTTGGCCTCAGCAGGGTACTATGCACCTGCGCTGTCAGGGTCTTCGATTGATGCAGCTTGGAAGGGGCGCTCGAGGGAGCACACCATGTCTCTTTCTTCACAAGGGACCATGATGATTCCGCCGCTTCCCGGCATCTTGAGGACGTTGTAGCCATGGTGGGTGACTGCCATGAATTTGGCCAGTGCTGGGTACCTGAGGATGGCATTGTATGGCAAGCGGATGTGGGCGACATCAAAGTCGGTGAGATCGGTGTGGTAGTTGTCGCGTTGACCGAAGGTGACAGGGAGGCAAACTTGCCCTATCGGGGTGGTGGAGCCGTCTGTCACTCCTGAGAAAGGCTTGGTGGGCTGGAGCTGATCGTATGGCACTTGTAGGCTGTCGAACGTTTCGACGGACAGGACACTGAGCCCTGCGCCGCCGTCGATGAGGGTCTTGGTGACTTGGACATTGCTGATGACGGGTGAGCAAAGCATCAGGAGGACACCGGCGGTTGTTGCGCACTTGAGCTAGTCCGCTGAGCTAAAGGTGATGGCGTACTTGGACCACCTGAGCGGGCGTGCAGCCTCGAGCTTGCGGAGGACTGCATTCACTTCTCGGGAGAACTACTTGAAGATGCACTGGGAGGCTACGGCCTGAGCGCCACCCAAGATGCAAGCGATGGCGCGTGGCTCCTGAAAGCCCCCAGCCCCTTCGTCCTGTTGATGGTTGTCGTTCCTTCTCGGCGGCGGCAGCGGGGGGAGACCAGGGTTGCCCTGAGGGCGGTCCTCACGAGGCTGGTCCCTCCAGGCGCCCTTGCGAGGTTGATCTTGCCAACGATCCTCGCGAGGCTAGTCGCGCCACTCTTGGAGGGGCCCACAGTCGTCCCAACGTCCTCCACCTCGTCCACCTCCTCGGTCGTAGCCCCGGTCGTTGCGCTCGGGGTGTCGACCGAAGCGTCCATCTCGAATGGCCCTGAGCTCTTGACAGTCGTTGGTGTTGTGTGTACGCACGTTGTGGAAGGCGCAGCACGTACGGCTGCCTTTGGACGACTCGGGAAGACCTCGGCCGCGCTTGGTGTCCGGTTCTGCTGCGAGTATGGCCACCCCTTTGCACTTCACGTCCTTGACCTTGGCCTTCTTCTCCTCTGGATCCGCAGCTGGAAGCTCGAGGAGGGAGAGGCGCCCCTCCTCAGCCCTAGCACACTTGGTTGCTATGTTGAACAACTCCAAGGTCGTGCACAGCTCCTCATGGATGGCGAGCTCCTCCTTCATCTTGATGTCGTGGACGCCTTCGGAAAACACCGAAATGATGGCCTCCTCCGTCACCATGGGGATCTTGATATGCGCGTTGTTGAAGCACTGGATGTATTTCTGCAGGGTCTCTCCTGGTTGTTACTTGATGCGGCGCAGGTCACCCACGACTGGGGGGGTGGTCGCGAGTGCCCTGGAAGTTGGAGACAAAGCAACTGCGCATCTCATCCCAGGAGGAAATCGAGCCTGGGGGCAGGTTCAGGAGCCATGAGCGGGCACCGTCCTTGAGAGCCATGGGAAACCAGTTCGCCATGACTTTTTCGTCGTCGTTGGCCGCCTCGATGCTCAGCTCGTAGAGCTGCAAAAACTCTACACGGTCGGGGGTGTCGTCGTAGCGAGGAGGCAGATCCGGTTTGAACTTGCCCGGCCAGACGACGCTACGTAGCTCAAGAGTGATGGTACGACAGCCCGCCGTGGCCACCGAGGCCCGTCGCGGAGGTGGAGCTTGACCTTGGTGTCCTTGCGCTGCCACGGCAAGGGCACATGGCCCTGCCACAGCAAGCGATCCAGACGTGGTGGTGCTGGAAGCAGTGGAGCATCTTCTTGCAGACGAGGAACCTTCTAGCAACTTCTTTCTTCGTGCGCAGGCACACGGCGCGGAGGATCACGCCGCTGAGCCACGCATCTTGGAGCGAGGATGCTATCTTGACGCGGGGGAGGCTGAGGCGCTCCCTGAGCCACACGCCTCGGCGTGAGGGCGCCATCTTGGTGCTGAGGGGGTGGAGGCGCTCCGTGAGCCACATCGCCCACAGCCGGGGTCCGACGAGGCAGCGAGAGGGATGGCGCCGGAGAGCCCCCTGCGGCGCTGACGAGCTCGGCGATGCGGTCTAACCAATCCTCGTAGAGGTCGTCGACCGGGCAGTAGCGTAGGAGCTCGCGTGCCATGAGTAGCGCGGCCTGCGCGTCCATGGGGGCGTGGCGAGCGTGAGACGATGAGACAGCCGGAGTCAGCGACGGGGTGGCGGTACGACCATCTCGCCGCACAGAGGGGTGCAGTGAAAAGGCTTGCTGCTCGTTTTCCGCAAGGCCGGTTGCAGCGTTGGCGGCGGGTGACGGAGAACGGCAGGGAGGTCCACCGACAGGGGCGGTCTGAGTGACACGGTGGCGAGAGCGGCCCGGCGCTCAGCGCGAGCCCGGCGAGCGTCAGCCATGAACTTGGCGAAGCGGTGATGCGCGGATCGACGAAGAGGAAAGCTTCGGCGCACCCCTACCTGGCGCGCCAAATGTCGGATTTTAGGTTCTGGGAAAACCCTTGAGGTTCGAACACTGGGGTGCGCACGATGATCTCTCCCCCTCTCTAGCTCAAACACTCTACGATCTCACGGCCTAGCTTGACGAACCCTAAGAACACGAGACACAAGATTTATACTGGTTCAGGCCACCATCTATCTATTATATAATTAAAACAGAAGTAAAAGACGTTACCACATTCATTCACATAGATTAAATTATCACGACTGTTAATTTTAGACATGTACGGCTGAGATTTAAAAGATGCTATGTTACGTACAAATATTGTCGTGTACAACTAACTTAACATGTCACGTGTAAATAGTCCAGGGCATATTTTTTCTTGCGCTCATGTTTTCCCATAAAAATCTGTCTAAAACAGCCAGGTCGGCAAAAAGTAACCGAGTCCTCTGTGTTCACGTTTTTGTAGGGATTCCTCCATTATCACGTGTGAGTCTATCTCACAATGCAAAAAGGCAATGGCTCTCTACCTCACGATGCAAAAAGGCTTGGTGGGACTTTTTTAAAGTATTTTATGTTTTTTAAAGGGAGTATTGGTTGGACTTAAAAGTTTGATTATATTAGAAACGGACGAGATTTAAGAGACACGTATGGCAAGCCTATCATCCTACACACGTCTTTCCATCAATTTATGAGGCACAAACAGTTCACGATATGGAAACTCACGTGCACAAAGCTCCAAATAGGGACACATGCATGCAAATAAGACAATGATATGGACTCTATACATGACACCAACTCAATCATAATACACCAAGTCGGCCATGGCAATCACCCAGCGGACCACACCCACGCCCAAGAATCGAAGTCAGCAAAATCTGCTAGCCCACCAGCACACCACCAAAATTGAAGTATGCTGATTCAGATTCAGGAACCGAAAGTCTGTTAACCAGAAGGCTGCTGATTTCTGACGCCAAGAAAATATCAAAATCAGCCAAAACCACGACTTGGCGCGCAAACCCAACGACTGACCGACGAGACTTGAATCACCATGGTACGTAATATTATTAACTGAATTCACTTATTCATGAAGAAATCTTCATAGGTACATTATCAATTGACTAACAATTTCTAATCCCATCTGCAGCCAAAACACAATTGCATGCTAGAATCTTATCGCCTTAACAACACAGGACCAAACTGGAACAATGAAGTGAAAGTAGTGAGAATATCAATCCTAACACTGATGTGCATGGACGAAAAGGTTTATTCATCAAATATTTAAATGCAAATTGTTCCATCATTTTAAACAACTACTGCTAAGCATATTTTGATTGTTTTGACAGGCCAAACAATTCATGCTACTATCAATATTCTAAAAGAAAAAATCATGCTACTATTTGGAGGAATTTGATACACTTCTTGACAAAAACAAATGAGAAATCTTTTGATGAATTTAGTAATTTTAAGGTTGTGGAATCCACAAACTATCACCAATTGAGCATTGAAACTATTTTTTTTTGTGCAATACAAAGGCAAAGGAACCAAAAGGATCGTTGGAATGATTTCCAGATTACTACTTCATGTTTGCTAGAAAGGAAACATTACAAGAACGGGTTGTGAAAGATAAACAACGCCGAGGTATGTCTATACTTTATAGTTCGAATAAGAATGAACTTGATCTTTCAAACTTAAAAGTAATTGACCTCCAAATTTTATAGCTATCATCAGATTACTCACCCAAATGAAGCATGTCGAATCAGAATTACAAGAAAGAACACTTCCACCATTGAGGTTAGCATTGACTTTTTTGACTTAAACTCTATAGGGCTGGTGATAAATCAGAGTTACGTTACAGAGAAGTTTTTTTAAGACGATGTATCGGCAACCAATCTATCCTTATTGTGACCTCAACAATGGTGCAGAATTTCAATGGCAAGTCCAGTAACGTTACACCATCTTATGTTATTTGCAATAAATAACTAATAGATTTCTCACTTATTAAATAGGATTGTTCCTAACGTAAATGAGTGCCACAAGAATACATAAAGATAAAGATATACCCAAAGCTCGGAAAATTCTTGACAGTGATAGACCACCATCTTTTATTATTATCAACAAATGAATCGGGACTCATGTTTATTCACCAAAGTAAAATAATAATTATAGTTGTTTAATTCATGTTTTCGGTAGCCAGGAGAAGAAACTTTAAAAAGAATTATGAAGATATATATAAGCACCCGAGGAACATTAGAAGAACACAAGTTTTAAAAAAGGAGAACATTACAAGAACTTACCAGGACAAAAATAGACAATTTACGTAATGATGTCTTCTAAGATATGACATCATCACTTTTGGAGAAAAACATGACTCTTAAGACCTGAAGTGGCAATTGAGTTGTATCAGGTATAATGGAACCATGTTTGAGTTATTTATGCCTCCCGGTTTCTTCAGATTGCTAACTTTTGAGTTTTTGGGAAACTATTGTAGGATTTTCTGTTCACGGCAATAGCTACTATAGATATATTACAAAAAAATATTCAATGGTGGTACATGCCATGTGATGATTGTCACAAACTAGCTACGAATGGTACTGACAAGTATTAACACTGGGTAAGAATATATTCTACTAATTGAACAAGAACATTACTATTATTTTTACTCTGCACTAACTACAGTGGTATGGAAGGTATGGTATTCGATTCCAAATTAGTGACCATACATCTAATACAGGCTTCACTTTATTTGACAATGACGCCAAAAAATTGCTTAACATATACTTCATATACATCTAATACAAGCCTCAAACTTGGTGAACTCATTGGATGGGAAATATGAACAAGTGCCAAATATTATATGATAACGATGTAGAGGAAGAAATATCTTTCAATTCAAGCTTATTATAATAATCTCATCGTATGAACACAAAACTATGCAGTACAAAGAACACCTGTGGTAGAGCCTTGAGATGTTGTACTTGAACAATAAAGTGGAGGAGGAAAAGCTTAATTTAATTTTAAAATGTGTTTCTAATTTGCCCACATGTTAAAACAAGAAATGAAGAAACAAAACAGGCAAGCGACATGGTGAATCATGCAAAGCTGTAGCACATTACATAGGTGGAAGCTGAGAGCAACATTAACGATAAAGCCCACAACTCGGCTCTGCCTATGGACTATAAATGCAAAGAGACCAATCACATGCTAATGAAGATTATGATTTCCTGATACTGACATCATGTGTGTGTGTATATATATATATATATCAATGTTAGGGATATCGCTTATCGGAAACTTATCGATCGACCCATGATAAGGGGTAAATCGGCCAGTTTATCGGCATATCGGCCGATTTATCGCCATATCGGCTGACTTATTGGCCGATTTATCTTATAGGTCAGACAACGGTAAGCGATAAATCGGCCGATTTATCGGAATATCAGAAGATATCTTGAATAGTGATATATATATATATATATATATATATATATGTATGTATGTATACAGACGGTCTATTCTGCTAATATTAGCAGAATAACTATTCTGCACACCACTTCGGCACTGCACGCTCAACAGAAGCGCACTGCATCATTTTGACGACGAGCACTGCAATAGAGACTAGTGAACTTCTCGTCGGAAAAAACTGCACGCGTTATTTTTTCGGTACTGTTTTCGCTCTAATTTTTTAACCGTTTATTGGAATGAGGCGTGTAATATACCATTGAAAAGCTATGGATTAGGCACAACTTCGACATGTTGAACACTTTTCGAGATTCCACACGGTTTAAGAGCAGTTTTGAAAATAGTGCGGCGGATGACGAGTGGCAGCGAGCGTTTCTTCGTGTTTTTTTCTAAACCGCTTGTTGGAATGAAGCAAATGATACGCCGTTGGATAGATATTGTCGAGGCGCATCTTTTTCATATATAAATCTTTCTCTAATTCATTATGGTTTAAGAGCAGTTTCAAATTTACTAAATCGCGGAACTCTGTTTTTTCAAAAAATTTGAAATTTTCGGTACTGTTTTTGCTCCAGTTTTCTAACCGTTTGTCGAAATGAGACATATGATACGCCGTTGGAAAGCTACGGACAAGGCGCAACTTTCATATGTTGAAATGGTTTCGAGATTCCTTACGGATTTTAGTTAATTTTGAAAATCGTGCGGCTGACTTCGAGAGGCAGCGGCTGTTTTTCGCGAAATTTTTACGAACGGCTGGTCAGAATAATTCAAATCATACGCTGTTGGAAAGATATCGACGAGACGGAACTTTTTCATGTAGAACACTCTCTCTAATACCTTACGGTTTAAGAGCAGTTTTGATTTTACCGAAAAGCGGACACTCTGTTTTTCGCGAGACCAAAATCGTCGTATGTACTGCATCGGACAGAAGAACGCACTGCTTTCAGACTAAAAACCACACTGCATCATACGGGAAAACGAACTTCTTGATTTCTTTTTGTCGGACGTAAACTTTTCTCGAACAATTTTTTGTTGTCTTTTTTCAACTCTTTTTTGAACGAGAGTGGACCGCAACACTCCCGAAAGTGAACCGCAACACTAAGAAAAGTGAACCTCATGAGTTTTTGTTGTCTTTGTTTCATACTTATTAATTTTTTACGCGCGTTGACCAAGCAAGTGGACCACAGTGATTGAGCGAGTGAACTACATCTAATATAGAAGCCGGCTTCTTTGAGATATTTTTCCCCTGTTTTACAAGTTTTTACGCGTGTTGACCAAGCGAGTGGACCACAGTGACTGAGCGAGTGAACTACATCTAATATAGAAGCGAGCTTCTTTGAGATATTATTTTTCCCTGTTTTACAAGTTTTTTATGCGCGTTGACCAAGCGAGTGAACTACATCTAATATAGAAGCGAGCTTCTTTGAGATATTATTTTTCCCTGTTTTACAAGTGTTTTTTTTTCTATTTTACAAGTGTTTTACAAATGGGACAAGTGAACCACGTAGAAGTTTTATAGCAAACTGCATGGGACAACTAAGTGAGCTTCAAAGCCACATCTATCAGTTTTTATAGCAAACTGCATGAGACAACAAGACTCCTCATTGAATACAATGAACCACAAGACTCCTCGAAGTGGCCTTCATCAACAAATTTTCTCTCTCGAAAATGAACCATTAATGCTTGTTGAAATATACTTCTCAACAAATATTTTTTACACACAATACATCATAATCGGATACATTTGATAGACAAAAAAACCCGCAAACAACGGTCTAAACTGCATGCCCGCTTGCTTCGAGCTGCACGCCGCACACACCCGCACGGCACCACAACAAATGACAATGTGCAATGCCAAGGCATCCAAGCTACCATGTAGAAGTGAACCTCATGTCGGCGCCAGCCGAACTACACAGAGGGATTTAACAAACTTCATTAGAAACTGAATTCACCCAAATCAACAGCCATAATCTGAAAAAATACACACAAAATTATTTTGCTCAAGTGATGTGACTGAATCGCACATGCAAAATCTAGAAAAAATGTGGCAAGAAACTGTTCTGAACTGCACCACACGACGAGGTGCACTGCACCATGCGTCCACGGCGAACAACACTGGCACGGCACCCACGTATGTGGCTGGCTCGGTCAGGCAGTACTACGGAACCCGCACGCCAACCATCCTCCCTGACTTGCATCACCTCCATCATGCGCCCGGAAGGAGACCAGGCGCTCGAGCTCGTCCCACGGTGCTCAGAACAGTAGCAGCCCCGTGAGGAGCGTGCCCGACTATGGAATAGAGAGGGTATGGAAGGGAGGGGATTCGCGGCGGTCGTGGATGAACCACACGAAGGCACACAATGTATTGCTTGCAGGATCTAGCAGCACTGCACATCCAAAACAGCAAAAAAGAAGAAAGAAGCCCTTTTCTGTATTGCACGGGTGGTTGTCGCCGCCATTACAGGCGTAGAGGAGGCAGCGGAAGCCATGGCTGCCGGATCTGGAGGATGGAAGCCTTGGCCGGGGACCGAGCTGCACGGGGGGAGGGGGCGAGCTGCACAGGGGTGACGACCGAGCTGCATGAGGTGGGGTGGCGGCCGAGCAGCACATATGGCGCCATGGTCGGGGACCGCAACGAGGAGGAGAAAGCTCGTCCTTGGCTCGATCTGAACCGAGGAGGAGAAGGTGGGGCGGCCCCATGCGACGAAGGGAAAGGAGGCGGCTCACGCGAGGCCTTGCGGGCTACGAATCGACGATGGCGGGTCGTGTGGGGCCACGGTTGTCCGGATCCGGCGATGGCTGGCCTCGCGGCGGCTCGTGATGCCCGAGCTCGTCGCGGTGTGGCCGACAACGGGATCCAGTGGCGAAGGAGCACGCTGTCTTGGTCCTGGGCAAGGCGGCGGAGCCCCGTGTCGGAGGAAGGTGGAGGGGATTGCCGGGGCGGGTCTACTGCTGGCGGCGCCGGCGGAGTGAGGGGGAAGAAGGTGCAGGGGAAGAAGGTAGGGGTGCGATGTTGGTTGGGGAGGGCCGGATCCCGTCGCTAGCTCACTGGAGGTGGAGCGACGGGGTGGTGCGCTACCGGCAACTGCCCCTAGTGCCGGGCCAGCAACGGCAGAAGGTTGGTGGAGGGGTGGCGGGTGGGCGGTGGAGCGGGGAAGGCTGGCCGATGGTGGGGGGTGGCATCTGCGGACGAAGGTGGAGGGGATCGTGGGTTAGTGGTAGGTGGCCTGGTTTAGTTCGGGGTGGGTGCGGGGCTGAGTAGTTTTCTAGTGTTAGCAGAATAAGGATTTTGTGTGCAGAATAAGAGCCTTAAGGGTGTTGTTAACAAGTGCAGCCTAGACTGTTAAAAGAACTTGCTCTTCCGTAAATAACCTTCTAAAATTGCCGAACCAAATTACTATGTATGTGTTGAAGAGATACCAATTGAATTTGGCTAGAATGTCAATAGAAAAAATGTAAATTTAATTCCCTACAAAAACGCAAGGCACAACAATGGCAATTGGCAAGTCAATGTATGAGGTCATCTCCTAAATTATAATTACCGGTATATACTACATACTTGGTGCTTCGATGTACACGCAAATGCTATAAAAAAGTCAAAGTTTGGAATCATAACCTTACATATGAGTAAATTTAACAAGTCAACTATGTAAATCGACTTATGAAGTACTACATATATAGTGCCAGCAAGAGGAGGTTGCAAAAGACAATGGGAGAGTAGTTAGACCTTCATAAACTCTGTCATAGAGGACGAGGAACACTACGGATAAGATGTTTTGGGTCCCAACGCCATGAACCAGAGAGCAGCACACTCTGCGAAGCAACCAACAAGGGACTTCTCATATTCTGTCATGGCCTCCCTGCCGACCGCTTTGCCTCTCCAGATCGGCGAGATGCGGCCTCACTGCTGGGCGACGCAGGATCCGCCGCTCAAACGCATGGCCCAGCCTCGGTCAGGCCTGGCCTACAAGAGCATCCCCTTCCAAACCTTGGTAATGGACGAGCAAGCCACTCGATTTGGTGCGGCTGCTCCCTCTTCCTCGATCTGTTTCCCCTCTCATAGATGTGCTTTGAGGTCTCTCTCTCATAGCTGTGCCGGTGGAGGAGAGAAAGAGGTCTGGGTGTGTGGGTTGAGTAGCACTTTGACCTATGGTCAGCCGGTTGTGATTTCATTTTCGCAAAGAAAAAGGTTGGTTGCAACTTTTTTTAACACGTTCCAAACACAATGCTCATACATACAATTTTTTTCTGGGAGAACACCCATAGGTATGCATATACATTTATTTATCCATATGAACATACACCTGCACATCCTATCTCCATGAGCATCTCCGAAAGACCGAGCCACTGAATGCGCATCACTAGAAATCCTAAAATCCAGGAATAAATGCGAGCACCAGGATTTGAACGCTGGGATACCACAGTCCCTCTAACCATCCAACCACAAGTTGGTTTGTAATTTTTTTAGGATTAGCTACACAATTATAATGAGAAAAAGGCTGGGAATATTTCACATAGAAAAGGCCGGAGAAACTTAAATAATAGATGTAAAAAGTACGAAAGACAAATAACCATGCGAAGCGACGACTCGAAGAGCAAAAAATATAAAATAACCATACAATGTCTAAGACAAAATACAAGTTTACATAAGTCGACACAATAGCAAAGGGTATCATTTATTAAAAATAAAATATATCATAACACATTTTTATTTTTTGTAAATGACCTACAATCATCTAAAAAATAGATTCTAGCTGCGCAATTGCGCAGATGGACCCGCTAGTTGTGGTGTAATACACTACTCCAGTGTGGTGTGGTGGATTGCCTCTTGGGCTGATGATGAACAGTTACAAGGGAAGAACACCCTCCTGAGGAGAGGTGCTCTTGTGCGTGGTGAACTTGTGTGGTTTGGGATGATCTGGTCTGAATCCCCCTCTCTCCCTTGGTGTTGGCTAGTCCTATTTATAGAGGCCCTGGTCCGCTTCCCAGATATTGAGCGGGAAGGGATCTCACAACGGCCAAATTAGAAGGGAGACAATTAGTACAAGCTATCCTAACAAAAGTGGTCTTCGCCCGCCAAAGGCTTTGGTGGTGACGCCGCCTTGGGCTCCGCGGTGACCTTCGTCTTGCCGTCCTGCTGGTCTTGGTCTTGTTGCACCGATATGCAAACCTTTGCATGATGCCTCGGGACTCCTCGCCTGCGCTTGCCCCTTTAGCACCAAAGAGGAAACGAGGACACTGCTCATGCTGGCGCCCGCCTGGCCCGCCTGGTTCCGGACATCATGGCTTGCATCACCGAAACCTCGCGAGGTGCCCCTCGCCTTGATCTCTCTGTCCCTCGCGAGCCAGCCTGATGAGGCCGCCCCTGAGGAGGTCTTGCGTAGTCCACCTCGCGAGGCTTGGTCCCTCGCGAGGGTCTTGAATGTTTGCTGGTGAGAATGGGCCGTACGGGGCCATCGGTGGAGCCACGCTGCGAGCCGTAGGCAGGCAAGCCTGGGGACCCCCGTTCCCAGAACGGCGACAATTTCATGACGACTTTCAAGTTCCTCGTACTTAACGTAAAGATTATTAATGTCTTCAATTAAGGACTGAGTTCGATTCATTTCCGCGTCCAACAGGTCATCGCTTTTGTCTAGCAACTTTTGAATATGTTCCATAGCAGTTTGTTGTTCAGTTGCAAACTTTTTAGCCAGAGTCTTGTAGCTAGGTTTGGATTCACACTCGGATTCATCTTCACTGGATGTTTGAAAGTAAGCATCGCGTGAGTTTACCTTGGCACCATGTGCCATGAAGCAGTAAGTTGGAGCAGAGTCGTCCTCATCATCGGCTTCAGCGTCGGCGACGTGACCATTGTCTTTAGTGTTGAAGATGGACTTGGCGATGAATGCCGAAGCTAGAGCTAGGCTTGCCACGCCTAAGTCAGATTCCTCCTCAGACTCTACCTCTGCCTTCTCAAAAGCAGACTCCTCCTCAAAAAAAAATTCTCATGTTTTTTTTGACAGTCAAAAAAAAGCAGACTCCTCCTCAGATTCTACCTCTGCCTCCTCAGAAGTAGACTCCTCCTCTGAATCCATCTCCTTGCCAATGAACGCACGAGCCTTGCCAGATGAGCTCTTCTTGTGAGACGAAGACTTTGATCAAGACTTGGAAGAAGGCTTTTGAGGATTTATTCTTCTTCTTGGCGTCAGAGTCATATTCTTTGCTTTTCTTCTTCTTCTTCTTAGATTCTTTGTCCCACTGAGGGCACTCAGAGATGTAGTGACCTGGCTTCTTACATTTGTGGCATGTTCTCTTCTTGTGTTCATGCGAGGAAGCCTCATCATTTCTTGAGCTAGATCTTGAAGACTTTCCGAAGCGATTCTTTTTGGTGACCTTCTGGAACTTCTTCACGAGCATAGCTAGTTCCTTTCCGATGTCTTCAGGATCCTCAGAACTACAGTCAAATTCTTCTTCAGATGAGGAAACGGCTTTTGCCTTCAAAGCACGAGTTCGGCCATAGTTGGGGCCATAGATGTCTCTCTTTTCAGATAGCTGGAACTCATGTGTGTTGAGTCTCTCAAGTATGCCGGACAGATCGAGATCTTTGAAGTCAGGACGTTCTTGTGTCAAATGAGCTGTCAAGTGATCTCAGAAGCTTCTTCATGATTTCGTGCTTGGTGATCTCAGTGGCGCCAAGAGCATGAAGCTCATTTGTGATATCACTGAGGCGATCAAATGTGAGCTGGACGTTCTCATTGTCATTTATCTTCAAGTGTTTGAAGAGATTGCGAAGAACATCAATCCTTGAGTCTCTCTGAGTTGAGACACCTTCGTTGACCTTGGACAGCCAGTCCCAGACTAGCTTCACAGTTTCCAATGCACTCGCATGGCCATACTGTCCTTTGGTCAGATTACCACAGATGATGTTCTTGGAAGTTGAGTCTAGTTGAGTGAACCTCTTGACATCAGCAGCGGTGACACCTTCACCGACCTTGGGAACACCTGTCTTGACGACATACCAGAGGTCAACGTCAATGGCTTCAAGATGCATGCATATCTTATTCTTTCAGTAGGGGTAATCAGTGCCATCGAAGACTGTGCACGCAGCGGAGACCTTGATTATCCCTGCAGTCGACATAGCTAAAACTCCAGGTGGTTAAACCGAATCACACAGAACAAGGGAGCACCTTACTCTGATACCAATTGAAAGTGCTAGTTATCGACTAGAGGGGGTGAATAGGCGATTTTTATGGAAGTCTTCAGAACACGAGGTCTTTGAAGACAAACAGATGAAATGAACCTATTGATATGCAACGGATGATAGACTACACTAGACAAGCCATAGTCAAGTAAGCAATATTATGAAAGTATGAAGACTATCGGCAGCTAGGTAGTATGGATCAGAATGGAAGATAGTATGAAGCCAAACCGATAATAGTCTTCACGCAGTGAAGTCAAACAGATCAGACAAGTAAGCAAATATTTCACAAAGACAAACTGAAATGTAAAGGAAGTAAGGGATAGAACCAGTAGGTTGGATAAGACAGGGATTTGGTAGACCAGTTCCAGTTGCTGTGACAACTTTACGTTTAGTTAAGGAGGCTGGGATTGAACTCAGAAGACTGGGTCTTCACCTTATTCCCCTTGAGCTAAGGACACCCGGTCCTCACCCAATCACTCTGTTAAGTCTTCAAGGTAGACTTCCAAACCTTCACAGACTTCGTTCACTGGCGATCCACAATGACTCTTGGATGCTCAGAACATGACGCCTAACCGGCTGGAGGATTCATAGGCCTCAAGTGTAATAAGTCTTCAGGTGACGCGGATAGAAGGACTTCAGTGATGCCTAACACTCTTTGGCCCTAGGTGTTTTGGGCTTTGTCCTCAGAAGGATCTCTCTCTCAAATGCTTCGGAGGTGGGCTGCTCTCAAACGACAAAAGCCGTGCACTAACTCTGAGCAGCCACCAATTTATGGTGTAGGGGGTAGGCTATTTATAGCCTGGAGGCAACTTGACATGATATGTACGAAATGACCCTAGGTCACTAAGGAACCAACACGTGTCCAACGGTTGGATTTCGAACACACGTGGCAGCTTGGCTTGAGCTACAAGCAAAGTTGACTCATCCAACTCTGCATAAAATTTACTCTCATTGTCTTCGCTCGAAGACATAGGTTTTTGGTTGAGCATCACATCAGTCATCTGACTTTGTTCACTTGGACCCCACTTAATAGTACGGTGGTTCCTATGACTCAATAAAGAAGAAAAGGAAACTACGAAACAAATATGTCTTTGCACTCCATAGTCTTCAAGTGAATGTCTTCACAAGTCATTATCTTCGTCGTGAATGTCTTCACGAACCACCATTGTCTTCAATGTCTTCATACATTTTTAGGGGTCATCTCTGATAGGTAAAACCGAATCAATGAGGGACTACTACCTGTGTTATCCTGCAATTCTCACAAACACATTAGTCCCTCAACCAAGTTTGTCGTCAATACTCCAAAACCAACTAGGGGTGGCACTAGATGCACTTACAGGTGGCATATTGGTTAATTATGTCCAACTCTGCCTCCGTTGATTTTTTTAAGCTGGGTTCGACCTGCTTCTCATTTTTGCACTATGAGGGTAGTTTGCTCTGCAAAGTTGGCTTCTAGGAGCTACCGCGTTCGGGAAAACTCCACGCACTAAGCCAAAGAAGTTGTTAGCGGGAGAGGATCCGAACGGGGCCTAAGTAGGTAACATACACTGGAATCTCATGTACATCAAGAAGCATCATAACTTTTTTCACTTTTAAATCACCCTTCATCCTACATCCACTCTCCACCTCTCTACCTTCCTAATATCATGTTTATTTAGAAGATGATGCTGGTTATTTTGATTTATGCTTGAGAGGCGACGACAACAAGAGTTAGCGAACTAGCAAGAGTAGGCAAACTCCTTTTTAGGGAAGGAGTAGGCAAAATGAAATTGGCATAGGTGGTTCCACTCTCCACCTCTCTGGCCTTCGCGCGTGGGGCGTCGCGAGGGTCCACCTCACAGCTACGTTCGCATGCCTTTCGGCCTGCCGAACGCGGTTGCCGCTCATCAGTGCCTGCTGAGGAGCATTCTGGAGGCCCAGGAGGTCAGGCATTGTGCAGTCCTGGCGGAGATGGAGATGGCCCTCGGAGACCCACCTGCGCCTCTGGAGCCTCCCGAGGCTCCTGGGCCTGGGGGCTCGTGAGGGTCGACGTCATCATCGCGCATCGCCCACTTCTTCAACATCGCTTCATCTTCAACGGCACCAGGTGACATCTTTCTAAGTTCCGTTTTTAGCTGGGAGCGCCCACAGGGCCGCATCATTCCCAGGTTGCGTGGGTCCGTCCCTGCGGCATGAATCCGTTTTTCTTATGCCCTTTACCTACCTTATTGGGGGCGCCCCTTGGGCTGCATCAACCCCGAGCTGCTCGGGCCTGGCCCAGCGGCGTTTGCTTTTCCAGCGTCTACTAAAAATGAATTTCCTCCTACGTGCTTAACGTACCTGACCTAATCGCCTGCTCGATTGACGCCTACCTATGGAGCCGCTCGCTCTGGCACGGCATTTGCGCACAGGTCTGTCCCTGCAACACCGATAAATCTAAGTGGTCGAGCTCTGGCTGCGGCAGCCCCGCAAGGCGCCACATCACCAGGCCCTTAGTGCCCCAATCACTTCCCCGGAGCGACCAAAGGTTGGCTGGCAACCGTAACAACAGGTCTTGTTTCTCTTCATGATTGGTGTGCAGGACCTACTCCAGGAGCAACGCTGGGGACGTCACGAGCCGCCTCTCCCTCTCTCCGGCACGGACCGCTTCCATGTTAAAAGGGGGGCGCCTGAGCATCGCGACTCATGGGCTCCTACTGGCTCTCCAGCCCTCACCCCATGGACTTGACCCACGGCATCGCGACCTGTCATCCCAGCAGCGGCTGAGCTCGCTCGAGGGCCGGGACCTGAGGATGTAGAGCATTAAGGAAAGTGTGGGGGAGTGGGAAGAAGCTCGCGAGGACCTAACCCAGCAGCGCCTCAGCTGTCACCACTCGGGTCGGGCGCTTCGTCGAGGAACTACACCAGACTCAAGAGATAAGTCACGCCCTTACAGGAGTTGGACCAACGCAGCGCAAAACCCTCGCCCAGTGCGGCTCTATCACGGCGACGTTGCCTTCCTTTCTCGCCCAGTGAGGGCTGCTTGAGCGCTAAAGGGGACCTCCCGAGCATCGCGACTCGGGGGCTCTTACCAGACCTCGGGCTGCTCACCTCCTGGTCTTGACCATGGCACCGCAACCTGGCATACCAGCGACGGCTGAAGCCTGCCTAGGGACTGGGACCTGTCAGCATAGAGCGCCACGTCCTCGTGAGGACAGAAAGGGGGAGCCGAGACGAGACAGGACAAGCACCTCGCATTGATTCATATTAAGACATAATGTTCACAAAAGACATGGCAGGCGCCTTACATACCCCCACGGGGTGTTGCTTCGATTCCTCGCAGGGAACAAAAGTACGAATCCTAAGGAACGCTAATCGCCCGCACCTCCGCAAGGGACACCATCATCAACAGTGGGCTGCCCAACGTCGGCACCAACCCCATCCAGATCAGTGGCGTGGGCGGCTGGACACAACTGCCCTGCTCCGAGCACAGCGCGAGCTCGGGGGCTCGTAGCTGTCGTCGCTCGTCTCCGGAGTCGCGATGAGCTCGGGGGAGCCGCTGGATTCCCCAGCTCCTCCGTTGCTGCCTGAAGAGCTGCTGGAGGACCGATGGGCGGGCCAAGTCCTCTCCAGTTTGTTGCCCCTGTCGCTCTCCCTGGGGCAGCACTCCTGTCGGCGTCCTTCAGCAATGAAGACCTTGAAGAACATCAGGGAGGCGCCGTTGTATTCAAGATGAATTACGAGGGCACCTACCGTCCGGCAGACCCGGGCGATTTTGCCCCAGCCCAGGTCATGAAGACCTTGCCCGGAGCGACGACCGCGACCTCCGCTCCGGCCGCAAGGGTACTGCAGTCAGCGTGCTGCAGCCAGAGCTCCAGAGCCCCGCTCGGCGGCATCTCGAAGGCGAAGGAAGGAGGAAGGAGAATCCAAGAGCTTGGAGGCATGGCAGCATGGAGCACGAGCTCGCGGGAGGAGCGCTCGGCGTGGACTCCAGGAGGAACGACACGCACCACCGTGACTCGCCGGCGTCGACGGCGGCACCGTCGATGTCGCTCGACGCCTTCTCCCCTAGGACCCACGATGCGGGCGTACAAGGGTAGCGGAAACTCAGGCGGCCGCCGCTCGTACCAGGGCCTCGATGCCTCCTGCTGCGCACCCTCATCTCGGTGGCAGAGGACCAGCCGCTTCTTCGGTGGAAGTGGGTCAGGACCCTCTTGGGGGGCCTTTCCCTTCTCTTCTGCAGAAAACCGGCGGATTGGTGCCATTAGCGTAAGGAGGAGCAAGAACAAGGAAGAAGAAGGAAAGGAGTAGCAGGAAGGGATGGACTGAAGGGGCTCGCGCAGCCCCGTACTTATAGCCGGAGGAGGCCAACCGCCGAGCACCACGATCGCAGGTAATCATGACCGGTTTCTCTGCATGCAGGGACTTATCAAGTCGTGCGGTCGCCGAGGCGTCATGGGGAAGCATAGACGCCCACGCCCAATCAATCGCCATGCGGCGCCCAAGGCCGCAGGCTGTTGGGGCCTGCGGCGCTTCGCGCTCGCCCCTTTGCTTCCCTGCTAGGCCAAGCCCGGGCGTGCCTTGGGCCCGGGAGCTACTGTCGGCGTTCTGGGAATGGGGGTCCCCAGACTTTCCTGCCTGCGGCCCGCGGCGTGGCTCAAGTGGGGGCCCAGCGCGTCCCATCTTCATCAGCTCAAGCTCAAGACCCTCGCGAGGGGCCAAGCCTCACGGGGCGTATGACGAAAAGCTTCCTCAGAGGCAGCCTCATCAGGCAGGCTCGCGAGGAGGCAGAGAGATCAAGGCAGGGGCACCTCACGAGGAGCCCGTGACGCAAGCCATGACGATCGAGACCAGGCGGGCGCCAGGCGGGCGCCGGCCTGCGCAGTGTCTTTGTTTCCCCTTTGCTGCAAAGGGGGCAAGCACAGGCCAAGGCATCGGGGAAAGGTTACCATTCCGGTGCAACGAGACCAAGACCAACAGAGCGTCAGGATGGAGGTCACCGTGGAGCCCAAGACGGCGTCATCACCAGTGCTTTTGGCAGCCGAAGACCACCTTTGGTCAGGATAACTTGTACTAGATGTTCCCCTTCAAAATGGCCAATTGTTGGTGCCCTTCCTTCTCATTATTTGGGGAGAGGCCCAGGGCCTCTATAAATAGAGCTAGCCACCACAGAGTAGAGGGACATCGATGGGGAGAGGAGGACATCTAGAGATCTGGTAGAGCCCTAGCAGAGAGAGAGAGGCGACTGAACTCACCCAAACAGTTCATCGCACCGGCTCAAGAACACCTCTCGCGAGGCTGTTCTTCCCTTGTACTATTCATCATCAGCCCCTGAGGCAATCCACCACACCACACACTGGAGTAGGGTATTACACCACAACGGTGGCCCGAACTAGTATAAACCTCGTGTCCCTTGTGTTGTTCGTTGTTTCCAGCTTAGATCACGCGAGGAGATTGGAGGTAGATCGGTAGGGGAGAGATCTCCGCGCGCACCCCAGTGTTCGAACCTCAAGGGTCTGTCAGAACCCGAAATCTGACAGAGTTTACTTCCGCGGATATCTTTCAGCACTCGCCCTTTGGCGACGTGCTAAAATCCTTGAGGTCTCTCTCCCTGTCACGAGACCCTTGGCCGAACTATGTCCGGCTAGGATGGAATGAGGACGACGAAGAAATTCGCTCCCCACCCACCACCCACTTAGTAGCCACTGTCGACGATTTAACTGACATGCTCGATGAGGGAGTCCTAGATTAGGGGGTGTCCGGGTAGCCGGACTATACCTTCGGCCGGACTCCTGGACTATGAAGATACAAGATTGAAGACTTCATCCCATGTCCGGAAGGGACTTTCCTTGGCGTGGAAGGCAAGCTTGGCGATACGGATATGTAGATCTCCTACCATTGTAACCGACTCTGTGTAGCCCTAGCCCTCTCCGGTGTCTATATAAACTGAAGGGTTTTAGTCCGTAGGAACAACAATCATACCATAGGCTAGCTTCTAGGGTTTAGCCTCTCTGATCTCGTGGTAGATCTACTCTTATACTACCCATATCATCAATATTAATCAAGCAGGACGTAGGGTTTTACCTCCTTCATGAGGGCCCGAACCTGGGTAAAAACATCGTGTCCCTCGTCTCCTGTTACCATCCGCCTAGACGGACAGTTCGGGACCCCCTACCCGAGATCCGCCGGTTTTGACACCGACATTGGTGCTTTCATTGAGAGTTCCTCTGTGCCGTCGCCATCAGGAAGGATGCCTCATCCCGTCTTTAAAGACGACACCGTTGCTAAGGGAGCTTTGGCTGTCGGCCAAACTCTCCGGCTAGGTGGTTTCCTTATGACCACCTGTTCGGCTACTGCGCCGACGATGACCTCTCGGGTCATCGAAAGCAATCTTCACGTCAGCTCGGAATTCGCCGAGTAGCTGGATCCAACGGTGCTCTGTTCCCTAAACGATCTCTTGGATCGCATCGCCGCCCTGGGAGTCGCTACGGATTACAACCAGATTGGGCCTAAACCTGATCTAAGAGAGATTAACTCTCCCCAGGTCACCCATCACGTTGCCGTGGTACAGGGACAGTGCGGCGACCCTTCATCTATCTTAAGGACTAGCTATGTCCGGATTTCCGATCCCTCCAAGCCGGATACCCGCGGAGGGGAGGACATCACTCAAGACCTGAACTTAAAGTTAGGCGACGGGCTAGATTCATGGGACAGCATCCAAGAATCCAAACTTCCGAGTTTGGAAACTCCTTGGCCTCTGGGTCTCAGATTGGGTGAGGTTTCGGATTTGATTCCACCCACCCCACCCGTACATAAGCGATCTATCCCAAATTAGGCAAGAGCCCGAGGAAACAGTACATCATTACTGGGCCAGATTCCTCCTGGTTATGAACAGGATAAAGGACTGCCGCGAGGAAGACGCAATTTCATTCTTCTGCAATAATTGCATGGACAAGGGAATCCTCAACGCCACAAGTCACCGTGATATTACACGCTTCGCTGACTTGGCGTCCATAGTATGAAAGTACTGTGCGATGGAAAGCGCCTGGAAAACCGAAATAAAATTTTGGGACAATCCGGCCCTGAATACAACCCCAGTCCGAAATAAAAGGGTGCATCATCGCCAGACGCCCGGGTTCAACACCAAAAAGCAAAAGCCCTCTACAGGGCACGGAACCGTACTGGAAGGATGGCTTAATCGACCCTGTAAAATTCACAGTGCAGAGGGCGCCACACCAACTCATAGCCTTAGAGCATGTTGGATACTCCGGCAGGTGGCAAAAATTGGCGAAGATCTTCTAATTCCAGAAGCCATAGAAAGCCACCCCAGAAACACCAGTACGGTATTAACAGTCTTCGAGACTTTCGCATCAAATAATATGCGAAAAAGAACACTCCGCAGCCTTGCCGAAGTCTACCAAGTAGCAACAATAAACCCATGCAGTGACACGGCTATTAGTTTTAACGCCAGTGATGAACCTAAATTCCGAACAGCCCGAGCACCAGCCGCATTGGTCCTCAGCCCAATAGTGGACGGCTTTCATCTTACCAAGGTACTCATGGATGGCGGCAGCGGATTGAACCTCATTTAATAGGAAACCCTTCAAAAAAATGGAAATAGACTAGAACCGCATCGAGCGAAACAGCACAACCTTTAGAGGAATAATCCCCAGTCGGGAAGCGCGTTGTACAGGAAAAATCACACTAGATGTGGTGTTCGGCACGCCGGAAAATTACAGGTCCGAAGAGGTCACGTTCCAAGTGGCCCCGTTCAGTAGCGGATATCACGCTCTGCTAGGGCGGGAAGCGTTTACAATCTTCCAAGCAATACCCCATTACATGAAGCTCAAGATGCCCGGGCCTAACGGAATCATCACTCTCGCTAGTGATCCGGACATAGCACTCCGCGCCGAAAACAAGACAGCCGCACTGGCCCTCGAGGCGCTATCCGAAGCCCTAGCGGCTGAGGAACTGACTGCGCTCCACGGTGAATAGGGACGATGTGATACTCGACAAAAGATCCAAGTCCACCTCCTTTAAACCGGCGGAGGAAATAGTCAAATTCTAGGTCCATCCAACGGACCCCAATAAAACAGCTTCCATCGGGGCACAGTTAAAACCTGATGTAGACGCTGCACTGCGAGAGTTCCTACGAGAGAACTGGGAAATTTTCGCCCGGCACCCTTCAGACATGCCAGGAATCCCACGCAGGCTGGCCGAACACAGCTTAAATATCCTAAAGGGATTCAAGCCAGTCAAATAGGCTCTTCGGCGTTTTTCCGAACCCAAGAGACAGGCCATGGGAGAGGAACTAGCCAAGCTATTGGAGGTCGGATTCATCAAAGATATAAAACACCCGGACTGGCTAGCAAACCTGGTAATGATACCAAAGAAGGACAAATCCTGGCGCCTGTGCGTTGATTTTAAAGACCTTAATAAGGCTTGCCCAAAGGATCCCTTCCCCCTCACCCGCATCGATCAAATTATCGACGCTACCGCGGGACATGATTCGTTGTGTTTCCTCGACGCATACTCCGGCTACCATCAAATAAAGATGGCAGAGTCAGACCAAGCCGCAACGGCATTCATCACACCATACGGCCCATTCTGCTTCAACACAATGCCCTTCGGGCTCAAAAACGCCGGTGCAACATATCAGCGCATGATTCAGACATGTCTGGCAAACCAGATCGGCAAAATAGTGGAGGCATACGTAGATGATGTGGTCGTTAAAACAAGACATGTCGAATCTCTAGTAGACGACTTGAGGCTAACATTCGATAACCTCCGAACATATGACATCAAGCTCAACCCGGAAAAATGCATTTTCGGTGTTCCAGCCGGAAAGCTCTTGGGCTTCATTGTATCCGGTAGAGGAATTGAAGCAAATCCAGCCAAGATCCGAGCTCTGTCACAATTGGATATCCCGAAGGACCTCAAACAAATACAAAAATTAACTGGATGTGTGGCGGCTCTAAGCCGCTTTATCTCCCGCTTGGGAGAAAAGGCCCTACCCCTTTACCGCCCCCTTCGGCGCACCGAACACTTCGAGTGGACGGATGCAGCCATGGCTGGACTTGACGAAATAAAAGCCATCTTGGCAACAAACCCAGTCCTGGCTGCGCCAAACATTGGCGAACCAATGCTATTATACATTGCAGCAACCCATCAGGTCGTAAGCGCAGTGCTCGTTGTCGAACGAGAAACGGACGGACACAAATTCCCCCTTCAAAAGAACAATAAGTCCTTTTGTAGAAAAGTCTTCTTTATATAGTAATGTTATTAGAAGCATCCCAAAAGCGTCCGGGTCGAAATATGGCTTTCAAATTAAGTTCCGAATTAGTAGATGCTGCCAAAGGGAGTGTGTCCTCCTAGGAGGTCACTCTGTAGGCTCAGCAAACAATTCACTGAAGCCATTCAAGACCGGTTGCAGGGCGGACAAGTGGGTAATGTTGGGGTGAACCAAAAAAGTTTGGGTAGAGCCGGATCTAAGTGTTGGCTAGGTAAACACTACAAAGCATGGGATCCTGAACACCACGAAAGAAAGCGTACTACTTTTCAATAAGGTCCGAAAGCTGGTCTACTATGTGTCCACTGTCCTTGCTCCGTGCAAGTCTCGGTACCCGCATTATCAAAAGATCGCGTACGCGGTATTTATGGCATCCTGGAAGCTGCGACACTACTTTCAAGAGTGTTCAATAACAGTAGCCTCAGAAGTGCCACTTAACGATATTATAAACAACTGCGACGCGACGGGCCGGATCGCAAAATGGGCCATTGAGCTCCTCCTGTTTGACATAACTTACAAGCCACGGCGAGCTATCAAGTCGCAAGTTTTGGCCGACTTCGTTGCAGAATGGACGGAGGCCGAACTCCCTAAAGAGTACGGCACATATTCAAACTGGGTCATGCACTTTGACGGCTCTAAAATGTTGGCCGGTCTAGGGGCTGGTGTCGTTTTGACGTCCCCCACAGGAGACATAGTTCAATACGTACTCCAGATAATGTACATAGACTCCAACAATGCAGCCGAATATGATGCCCTTTTACATGGTCTCTGGATGGCAGTATCCATGGGCATTCAACGCCTAGAGGTGCGCGGAGACTCGAAACTCGCAATATCCCAAATAAACAGAGACTTTGATTCCAAGGATCCAAAAATGGCAGCTTATCGCAACGCCGTCCTAAAAATGTTAGCTCGGTTCGAAGGGCTCGAATTTCACCATATAGCCCGGGAAAATAATCAGGCGGCAAATGTCCTGGCACGCATCAGCGCAAAATGCGATGTAGTCCCCCCCCCAACATCTTCTTGGAAAGGCTGTTCAAGCCATCCATAGTATGGGAAGGGGAACCCGGCAATAACAGCCTGGACCCAACCGGACTGCCCGACACCGAACACTCTGACATAATTGGAGGCTCTGCCAATGAAATAACACCTTCAGCCCACGTAATAATGGCCGTCATCGCCCCGTGGACAGAACCATTCCTCGCCTACCTTACTAGGAAGGAACTCCCCAAGGACCAAAATGAGGCACGCTGCATAGTGCGGTGATCTAAAGCCTATAAAGTCCATGAGGGAGAGCTTTATAAGAAAAGCACTACCGGAGTCCTTCAAAGGTGCATCTCTGAAGTGGAAGGGCGGAACCTCCTGGCTGAAATTCATGCCGGACTCGGCGGTCATCACGCTGCAGCTCGGTCCCTTGTAAGCAAGGCCTTCCGTACAGGCTTTTATTGGCCGACGGCCCGGGCAGACGCCCAAGACTTAGTCCAACGATGCGTCGGTTGCCAGCTTTTTGCAAACCAAAGCCATATGCCACCCACCGCCCTCCAAACTATCCCCATCACTTGGCCCTTCACGGTCTGGGGGCTTGACATGGTTAGACCCCTTAAAGGCGGAACCCACAAGAAAAAATACTTACTGGTCATGGTGGATAAGTTCACCAAATGGATAGAAGACAAGCCTATTAACACGGCCGAATCCAGACCGGTGATAGACTTTATATCTGGGGTTGTACACCGTTATGGCGTCCCCCCACAGCATCATCACTGATAACGACACGAACTTTATGACCGACGAGGTAACACTCTGTAGCAAAAACATGGGCATCAAGCTCGATTATGCTTCCGTCTATCACCCACAAACTAACGACCAGGTCGAACGTGCAAATGGTCTTATCATGAGCGGCATCAAGCCCAGATTAGTGCGGTCCCTTAAGGAATCTAATATGCACTGGGTAGAGGAGCTCGACTCCGTACTCTAGGGGCTGCGGACCATGCCGAATCGCACCACCGGATACACACCATTCTTCATGGTGTACAGCGCAGAGGCAGTTTTGCCCTGCGACATAATTCATGACTCACCTCGAGTGCGCATGTACGAAGAAAGAGAAGCCGAGCTCGATCGGCAGGACAGTTTGGACGCCTTGGAGGAAGAGCGTGATGTGGCAAAAGCCCGTTCCGCATTCTATCAACAGCAGGCTCGAAGATACCAAAGCAGAGAAGTACGGGCCAAAAATTACAACGTTGGCGAATTAGTTCTACACCTGCCGGACAAGAAAAAGGACAAACTCAAGCCCAAGTGGGAAGGTCCCTTCATAATTGACCAAGTCCTGACTGGTGGAGCGTACCGCCTGTGAGATGCATCGGATAACCGACTCAAGCCGAACCCATGGAACGCAGCCCGTCTCCGAAGATTCTATGCCTAGCGCCGGACTCTGTGTTCGTCTCCTTCCTCTGTCCATTTTTTATATACTTTCTTTCTTACATTTCTCTCCTTCTCCCCTCCCTCTCTCTCTCTTATAGCCTTTAAAATCTCATAAAGTGACGTGCCATCCGCGCTCATTAAACCTGGGGGCTTCTTTAAACAGAAGCTTATTTATACGGGCTTCATGCCCAACACATGTGTCACACTTCCGCATGTACCTTTTATTCACCATTATATGCATAGATATGACTTAAGTTTTGGCCAAGCTGGGTTGCCTGGCTCCTGTGCTTACCCCTACGTTCCCGATTGTTCGGCAAGGTGGTAAAGGGAGCACCTCTGCGATTGTTACTGCCGGGTCAGCCGGATGTGTACCTCAGACTGGGTGAAGCCAAAAAGCGTTCTTAAGGGAATTTTCGGTTGGTGAACTAAAGATGATCTTTTTTTTCACTTATTTATCTATACGCCCCAGATGTTTTTCCTGCGTTTCTTTTCGCAAAATGGACATGCACTTTAGAGCATGCCTCCCAGGGAAAGGAACCCCTAACGGAACTATTCTCCCTGGAAGATGTTTCTTACTAACCATTTAATATAACATAACTAGTTGGGCACTTGTCTGTTCAAGCACTATTGACCCCTACGCCTGGTCTCCATGCATACCCCGGTTCTTATATAACCGCGAGGGTATTCGGACACACTCCGGGCCGTCAGGTCCCGAGGTTGAAGCGAAAAGGTCGGCCATGACAAACGATCTACAATCCGGCTAGAAGGCATTACACATGTCAATTAAAATTACACAGTCAATCTGAATGATTGTACTCCTCTTCAATACCATCTAACAGGCTGTCTAGTTTACAGTCCTGTTGGGAATACTTTGCGGCCAATTCTACTGGGCCGTATACTAAGCTCACAGGGATCTCCTTCTCATCGGGCCCCACGGGTCCGACCTCGGCCATGTGGTTTGGGTCAGCCTTCGTGTACCGCGTCTTCACCATGGCCTAGGCCTCCCTGGCGCCTTGATGGCAGGCCGACATCTTCCACAATCGGAAGCGCCGCCGCGCTCCCTTCAGCTTCTCTACAAGCTCTCCAAGGCCTTCGGGCATGGAGACGGATGGCCACAAGGCTTGGGCGATGCCTCGCATCACCTGCGGAACTCGCTCGTGCAGTTGTGAGAGCTCGGGAAGAAGGTCACCCGTAGAACCGGGCATTTCCTCTGCAAGACGACCTGTTAGCATACCTACAGACATTACTCTATTAGTCGACTTCCTCGCCGAACTCTTTTTTCAAAGTTCGTTTAAGCACTTACTAAATATGCCGCATCGAAGCCGCCGATTCTCCTTAACGGAGTCCAACAGCCGGGCACGAACATCGTTCAGTTCAACGCCCAGCTTGGTGTTGGCATCTTGGAGATCGTTCTTCTCCCGCCTCACCTTTGTCAGCACGCTCTCACCAGCCTTCAACTGGCGTAGGAGTTGTTGCTTTTCCGGATTTAATCCGGCGCCATCTGCAATTTCATTTGTCAGATTTGCACCCACGCCACACTTTGCAAAATACTTATCTTTCGAAGCGTATATTACCAGAGGGGGTCTCCTTGGGCTCCCCTGCCGCGGCTAGTGCGGCCTCAAGTTGGGCTTTGCACTCTTCCGGCTCCTGGGACAGTAGAGTATTCTTTTTTGTAAGAACCTGCATAACAAATGATCCTTAAATCAGTTATTCTAACTGTTTCAAGTCTCGGGGGCTACTGCTATATATATAATTACCAAAAATTTCTTACCCGTATGTCTTTTACATATTGCTCTGTGGCTCTGGCTAGACCATTTTGAGCGGCACGGAGGCACGCATCTCCCAAATTGAAGGCATCCAATGCCTCTGGGGAGAAACAAGCATCGCGAAGAACTATCCGGCGACGCCTGCGGTTCATGGCACTCTCCACCTCGGAATTGGTGGCAGACAGCCTGTCCGCATCCTCTGTCGGAGGAGCGTCCGGTGCGCGCCTTGTGTTCGCCTCCGCTTTCGGACCAGGCTTTGGAGCCTGGCTAGTGGAGGCGTGATTGGCAACCTCTCCGGATATAGTCCGGCAAGGTCTCTTCGTCCTGAAGAGAGCACAAGCGTTAATATGCCTTGAAGGAATAACACCTGGGAATAAGATGGCACGCTATACCTTTGCGCCGGCGTCTCAGTCCGGACCGCACTTCTTTTCAGCCCGCGGGGCCGTGCCGCCCCTCGTTGGCTAGTCGCCGCAGGCTCGGCCTCCCGTCTCAAGGACCTCCCCTGCAAAACACGGTTGTCATACGGCAGTCGAAAACACGCGAGGATAGATCCCTTTCCAAAGTGCTGGGACTTCGGTCTCAGTTACCTGTGAGGCTGGGAGTAGCCCTGGGTAATCGGTCATAACGTCCACCAAGGCGTTGTCCTTGTTCAGTTGATGAAACACCCCATCAATCAGCTCCACAGATAAGTCCGGATCCTCTTGAGAGGCCGGGTCGAGGGACCGTCCCGGATCCTTGGGTTGTGGAGGAGGGCTGTTTATTTCTTTAACAGCCTGGCGCAGTTCCTGCGTTGAAGTCGTTAGACTGAATATTTAACAATGGGAATATAAAATGGATGGGCAAGTAAAAGTGACCACTTGCCCAACTTGGGGGATTGTACATAGAAAATCCACCCTATGGGTTGACGCAGAGAAATTCCTCCTCTTCTCCCTTGTACAAAGAGGACAAGATCTTTATTAGAGCGGCAGCCGAATCCGGCCCCTTACGGCCGTGGCAGGTGGCGTCGTCCTCCCCGTTGAAGTCCCACATGGGTGGCCTCTATACTGAAGCAGCTGCATCCCTCGCATGATGCATGCGGCCATGACCCCGATCATGGTCAGTCCGGAATGAGCTAACAATCTTATCTGGCCCATCAGGTAAAGAACGTCCTTGTCACTTTCCCTCTGAGGGCTCCGTGGACGCCAGCTTAGGCGCTTATTTAGGGGAGCACTGTCGAACTTAGGGAGGCCGATCCGGACAGGATCCGGCAGCGGGACGTCCTCTATATAAAACCATTCCGATGGCCAGTCCTCGGATGCCTTCTTTGGGGTTCCAGATAGATATCCGGTCCCGGCGATGCGCCACACTTCGGCTCCGCCCACTTGATATATTGACCCCTTCTGAGAATGGGGCACAAGGCAGAATAGCCTTTTCCACAGCGCGAAATGAGCCTCGCGGCCCAAAAATAGCTCGCAAAGGGCTATGAAGCCCGCGATATGCAATATGGAGGCAGGTGTGAGGTTGTGCAGCTGGAGGCCATAGAACTCCAGGAGCCCCCGGAGAAACGAATGAATTGGAAATCCGAGCCCTCTTATCAAGTAAGGGACAAGGCATACCTGCTCTCCTTTGGAGGGATTGGGGGCGCTCTCCGCTTGCTCTCCGCCATTATAGGTGGCAAGTCCGGCTCGAACCGGGACCATATAGGCCGGGGGGAGAATCCCTTGGTATGGAGCATCACTAGCTCACTGTGCGGGGCATCTCTCCCAATCTCCAGGCTGAGGGCTGGAAGGGCGAGAGGAGGAGCTACGGCGGCCGGCCATGATAGAATGGACCTCTGTCGGATACGCTCTGATGAATACTCGCGGAGGGGAGAAGGTGTGGTTTGGATCTAAATCCTCGTCCCCTTAAATTGGCGGCTCATTCACGCGGCTAGGGGTGTAAATGTAAAAACACCCTGACTTTTCGTATTCGTTTGACACATGGAAGACGGCCATTATTGGGCGTAGAAGCCAAGGAGCACTACATTTACAAGAAACTGGACATTATTCAACAGGTACACGGAATTTGGAGGAGAACCCGCCTTGCAATGTCGAAGACAATCTGCGTGCCGGACTCGTCGTCATCGAAGCCTGGTTCGGGGGCTACTGAGGGAGTCCTGGATTAGGGGGTGTCTGGGTAGCCGGACTATACCTTCGGCCGGACTCCTGGACTATGAAGATACAAGATTGAAGACTTCGTCCCGTGTCCGGAAGGGACTTTCCTTGGCGTGGAAGGCAAGCTTGGCGATACGGATATGTAGATCTCCTACCATTGTAAGCGACTCTGTGTAGCCCTAGCCCTCTCCGGTGTCTATATAAACCGGAGGGTTTTAGTCCGTAGGAACAACAATCATACCATAGGCTAGCTTCTAGGGTTTAGCCTCTCTGATCTCGTGGTAGATCTACTCTTGTACTACCCATATCATCAATATTAATCAAGTAGGACGTAGGGTTTTACCTCCTTCAAGAGGGCCCGAACCTGGGTAAAAACATCGTGTCCCTCGTCTCCTGTTACCATCCGCCTAGACGCACAGTTCGGGACCCCCTACCCGAGATCTGCTGGTTTTGACACCGACACTCGACTTCGGCTCCGAAGACATCGACGTTATGGACGACGATGCAGGAGACGAACAGGAACCACCGTCCACAGGGCGCTGGACCGCCACCTCATCATATGATATATACATGGTGGATACCCCAAAAGAAGGCGATGGCGATGAGACAGTGGAGGATAATCCCTCCAAGAAGCAATCCAGGCACCAACGTCAGCGGCGCCGCTCTAAGTCCCGCCATAGCAACGATACCGGCACAAGAGATAATAACACTCCGGATAGTGCCGAAGACAACGACAATACCCTCCAGCCAGACTCAGAGCGGGAGGCTGAACAGGCTAGCCCTCCAAACAGGCAGCAGACGGACAAACGGAGGATGACAATTACATGCCTCTCTCCGAAGATGAGGTGAGCCTCGGCGACGAATAATTTATCGTGCCTAAGGATCCTGTCGAGCAGGAGCGCTTCAAGTGTCGGCTTATAGCCACAACAAATAGCCTAAAGAAAAAGCAGCAACAGCTTCAAGCTGATCAAGATCTGCTAGCGGATAGATGGACCGAAGTCCTCACGACCGAGGAAGACGAACTCGAACACCCAACCAAGAGTTACCCAAAGCGCAGGTTGCTACCCCAACTCGAAGGGGAAGCATTGAAACCCACATCACCAGCGTATGATGCGGCTGATCGGCCACCTCGTGGCTGAGACAGAGGGGCATATTAGCCCGAAGTCCAGCCCGCACCCCGTCGCCAGACAAAAAAACACCAAGGCCCGGGGCAACATGCGGGACCTACGAGGCGTATTGGAAAACAAAGCAAAACATACAAGATCGATCTATGGATCACGGGGGAGCGTCCCAATGTGGGACGATGATCGTCGCGCCGGATATACCAAAAGCAAATCCGACCGGGCTGAATACAGCAGACAAGACTCATATGAACTGCGTCGTGATATAGCCCGGCACAGAGGCACCGCACACCCCCTATGCTTCACTGATGAAGTAAGGGATTACGAATTCCCAGAGGGTTTTAAACTCGTAAACATTGAATCATATGATGGTACAACAGACCCCGCGGTATGGATCGAGGATTTCCTCCTCCACATCCACATGGCCCGCGGCAATGATCTACATGCCCTCAAGTACCTCCCACTAAAACTCAAAGGACCAGCTCGGCATTGGCTGAATAGCTTGCCAGCAGACTCCATTGGTAGTTGGGAGGATTTGGAAGATGCATTCCTTGACAACTTCCAGGGCACTTATGTGCGACCACCAGATGCTGATGACTTGAGCCACATAACCCAACAGCCTGGGGAATCGGCCAGGAAATTCTAGACTCGGTTCTTAACTAAAAAGAACCAAATCGTGGACTGTTCGGACGCCGAGGCCTTACCGACATTTAAACATAACATCCGGGACAAGTGGCTCGCCCGACACCTTGGCCAAGAGAAGCCAAAGTCTATGGCAGCCCTCACGACACTCATGACCCATTTTTGCGCGGGAGAAGATAGCTGGCTGGCTCGCAACAACAATACATCAAGGAATCCTGGCACTTCAGATGCCAAAGATACTAATGGCAGACTACGTCGCAACAAGCACAAGCGCCGCAACAACGGCGATAACGCCGAAGACACGGCAGCCAATGCCAGATTTAGTGGCTCTAAATCTGATCATCGGAAAAGCCGTTCAAAAGAAATAATCCCGGCCTGTCCAGTCTGGACCGCATACTCGATCGCTCGTGTCAAATTGACGGCACCCCCGATAAGCCAGCCAATTACACCAACAGAGAATGCTAGGTGTTCAAGCAGGCCGGCAAGTTGAATACAGAAAACAAGGACAAGGGGCTGCATAGCAACGATGAGGAGGAGCCCCGGCCGCCGAACACAGGAGGACAGAAGAGCTTCCCTCCACAAGTGAAAATGGTGAACCTGATATAGCAACCCACATTCCCAAGAGGTAACGGAAGCGTGCACTAAGGGACGTCTATGTGATAGAGCCGGTCACCCAAAGTTCAACCCATGGTCCTCTTGTCCGATCACCTTCTATCACAGGGACCACCCCACCAGTATACGTCATGGCGGATCTGTCGCATTGGTCCTGGACCCCATCATTGACGGATTTCACCTCACTCGAGTCCTTATGGACGGCAACAGCAGCTTGAACCTGCTCTATCAGGATTACAGTGCGCAAAATGGGCATAGACCCCTCGAGGATCAAACCTACCAAAACCACCTTTAAAGGTGTAATCTTAGGTGTAGAGGCCTGCTGCACGGGCTCAATCACACTGGAAGTGGTTTTCGGGTCTCCGAACAACTTTCAAAACGAGGAGTTAATCTTCGATATCGTCCCCTTTCGCAGCGGCTATCACACACTACTCAGACGAACCGCATTTGCCAGATTCAATGCAGTACCGCATTATGCATACCTCAAACTCAAAATGCCAGGACCACGCGGGGTTATAACAGTTAATGGAAACACAGAGCGCTCGCTCCGCATGGAGGAACACACTGCAGCTCTGGCAGCAGAAGCGCAAAGCAGCCTTATTAGGCAAACCGCCAATTCGGTGAAAAGGACCGCGGACACCTTCAAGCGAGTCCGGAGTACCCCGCAGGAGGATCGGCAGGCACGTTTTGGGTCCAACTAGCAATTTGGCCTCCGTCCTAGTCCCAGTCACGTGGCAAAATTTGCGCCGCGCGTACATAACTACGCACTTAAGATACCATGGGTATAGGCGGAGGCACCACTACGACACGTCCCACAAAGCGGCTCAACCGCCACAGGGGCCGTATACCTTTTTCATTTTTTCTCTTTTAGGACCTTACTCTCTGGAAGCCCTTCCCGGCAGTCTAATTATTGGACTCAATGCGACAAGGAAATACCAAGGAAGCAAGACGGTCTGACGTACAAAGGTGGTCTCTAATCACCATCGATATACCTATTTTACATACCCATACGCAGCTTGCCCTTGGATAGGACATGTCAAATAGTCTTATTTTTTGCTTACTGCACTATTTGTATCTGTACGCTTCGGCGTACTATTTTAATGACAATGCATAGCGTTAGCTTATTATTGCATTACACTTTTTCTCTTTCTTGTTTCTTTCTTTTGTCTGCTTATTTATGACAAATCGCACCCGTACATCCTGGTACAACTAGTGCACTAGGGGCTCCAGTATACCCCATAATACGGCGTGAGAAGTCCGAACACTTTCGATAGTGCGGCACCCCGAACTTATAGCATTATATGCATCAGCTCCGAATCATGTCTTGGTTCAATAGTTGGGTTTTCCCGGCTCCCATGTTTTGGTACCTTACGTTCCGCAATATCGGCTAAGGTAGCGCTGGGAGAACTACTGCGATTGTGTCCCGGTTCTTCAGGACGAGCACCTTAGTAGAGAAAGCCGAAAACTGACTGTCATGATGAGGCAAGAGTTGGTCGCCGTTCGAGAGGTCTCAAGTCCCTAAAGACTTTTTCTGCTTCGGGCGAGGAGTCGCCTTGTCCGACTTAGGCGTATATAGCGCCCCCAATTTGGTCTTCCGAATACAAGGGGCTTCGCCAAAATTTAAAATTGTAGGCTTTTATGGCTAAGTGAGAGTGATAAAGCTTTATAGTCCGATTGTCTGGTTGGTCGTGCTGAACACCTCCTTCGAAGGACCCAAAATTTGGATAAAGAGTGCTCGGGTTTATCCCGAACGCCTTAGTACTAGTTACATGGGGGCAGCAGCCGACGACTAGCCAACTCTCAGATTTCATAAACGGCCGCACAAAAGGTAATATTTTAAATTAACAAAGCGTTGCATAGCGCAAATGAAATCGTTTCATATTTCAGGATCACATGAATACATTTATTAGAATATTACATCCTTAGCACACTCCTCCGCCGCAAGGCGAGCACCCTTCAGGACACTGTCATAATACATTTCAGGGTGGCGATGCTCCTTGCCTTCCGGTGGCCCCTCCTTCACTAGCTTTATGATGTCCAGCTTCGCCCAGTGCACCTTTGCCCGGGCAAAAGCCCTGCGCGCACCCTCGATGCAGACGAACCGCTTTATGTCTTCAAGCCGTGGGCAGGCATTCACAAGCCGCCTCACCAGACCGAAGTAGCTATGAGGTAGGGGTTCGCCAAGCCACATCCGAACTATAAGACCCTTCATGGCCTGTTCGGCCGCCTTGTGAAGCTCGACCAGTTGCTTCAGTTGGTCGCTCAAGGGCATTGGGTGTTCGGTCCCAGTATACTGAGACCAGAACAACTTCTCCATTGAGATCCCCTCCTCAGCTCGGTAGAACTCCGCGGCATCCGACAAACTGCGAGGCAGATCTGCAAACGCTCCTGGAGAGCTCCGAACTCGGGTAAGTAAAAGGAAAGTTTCCTTCACATGCTTGCTTTGCATAATGAATGCCTTACCCACTGCTATCTTCTTAACCACATGCTTGCTTCGGCCTTGGCGCTTTGTGCGCTCTCGAGTGCCTTTGCAAGCTCAGACTCCTGCATCTTTGAGTCACGCTCCAAGGACTTATACTTCTCGGCAAAGTCCTGGAGCTCTTGCCGCACCTCGCCAACCCGGGCCTCTTGTTTCTCACGCTCGGTGCGCTCCTTGGCCGCTTTGTCTTTGGCCTCGGATAGCGATTTCTTTAGGGCTGCCACTTCGGTCGTGGCCCCTAGCAAATTCATGATGATCCTATTATTCTAAAACCAAACTTTTCTTTATAATGTTCAGACGGGGTATGACTTACCTTTGTTCTCTTCGAGCTACCTCTTGGTAAGGCCGAGCTCTTCCTGGGACTGCTCAAGGTCTTGCTTCAGTGCAGCAACCTCCGCTGTACGTGCGGCAGCGGCTAGCAGGGAAGCCTGCATATGCACATAGACATATTTTGATTAGACTCCTACGGTTTTCATTTTGATCCTCTATTCGACCTTCCTTCACGAACATCAAACAAAGCATCAGGGGCTACTCTCTATGCTGTAACATTTTCTTATAATTTGATCACTTACCTCAAAGCTTTTTAGGAGGCTGGCACAGGCTTCAGTCAGTCCGCTTTTGGCAGACTGAACCTTCTTGATCACCGCACTCATGATAGTGCGATGCTCTAAGCGCCGTGAAGCGCTTCCAGCTAGCTGTCCGATGCCTCTGGATGGACAGAGGCCGTCGGCACAGGCGGTTTGCCGCCTTAGGGAGGGGTTGCCTGACAGAGTCCGGAACCACTGGAGGTTCCGGCGCAGTATTCGGCTGGGGGCCGAATTTGCTGCCCCCGTTGTCAGAACCAATGGGAGTCTTGCTCCCCTTGCACCTAGTTCCCAGAATGTCGCCTCGAGGCACCTCCAGGACTACCTCCCCTCGGCTCAGTGCCCTTCGAGACAACACCTCGACATTGTCCATAGGGCGAGGGGAGGAGGCGGTCAAAAGTGAATCGCTATTCAGATCCGATGAGTCCAAAGAACCATCCAACGAAGATACATCGATACGGTCTTGGGACGGACTGCATAATCATGTTCGGCGTGATGAGAAGCAGTGCAATAAAACATATCAAGGATTATTATGGTATCCGAATACTTATGACTTCGCCAGGGGCTTGTCCCTGGGCAACCACTTGTCATCACTATAGGCGGCCGTCGTGGAGCAGTCCGGGAGGACGTTCCTTCCCTTTTTGGACCCTTCGGCCTCCCCGGATGGGGCGGCCTTCCTTTTCTTGTCCCCCCCCCCCCGGCTGGGGGAGGGGAACTTTTATCCTCTTTCTCCTCATTTTCATGGGAGGAAGGCGCCTCGGAGTTTTTGGACGAGGAGTCCGATATGACCTTGCACCGGAGACCCTTCCGGGTCCCCATGGCCTTCTTCTTGGCCTTCTTCCCCGGCACCTCGTAGGGCGCCAGAGCCAGCATCTCCGTTAGGAAAGCATCTGCTGGATCTTCGAACAAGGGGGCTGGACAATCGATCTGCTCCGTTGTCTTCACCCAGTCCTGTTAAATGGCGTAGAGGCTTAGATCCCGCGCATGGTTAGACTGGGGAAAATGAACATCTTATGAGATATGAAAGACTTACCGGATTGGCAGGGCGCTTTGCGCTGAGTCCACGGTCCTTGGTAAGGGGAGGAGGTACCTCAGCGCCTTTGAACAGCACCTTCCAGACGTCCTTGTGTGTCGTGTCGAAGAGCTCTCGTAGTGTCTGGTGCTCGGCCGGGTCGAACTCCCACAAATTGAATGTCCGTCATTGACACGGGAGGATCCGGTGGAAGAGCATGACCTGGACCACATTAACGAGCTTGATTTTCTTACTCATCATGTTTCGGATACATTTCTGGAGTCAGGTCAGCTCCACCGATGAACCCCCAGGATAGGCCCTTCTCTTTCCAGGAGATGAGCCGCGTGGGGATTCTGGATCGGAACTCGGGGGCCGCCACCCAGTTGGTGTCGCGCGGCTCGGTGATGTAGAACCACCCCGATTGCCACCACTTTATGGTCTCCACATAGGAGCCTTCGAGCCAGGTGACATTGGGCATTTTGCCCACCATGGCGCCTCCGCACTCCACTTGCTGGCTGACCACCACCTTCGGTTTAACATTGAAGGTCTTTAGCCACAGGCCGAAGTGGGGCTTAATGTGGAGGAAGGCCTCGCACACGACGATAAACGCCGAGATGTTGAGGATGAAATTGGGGGCCAGGTCATGAAAGTCCAGCCCGTAGTAGAACATGAGCCCGCGGACAAACGGGTGGAGGGGAAATCCCAGTCCACGGACGAAGTGGGTAAGAAAAACCACCCTCTCATGGGGTTTTGGAGTAGGGACGATCTGGCCCGCATCATGCAGCCGGTGTGCGATGTCCGCGGCTAGGTATCCGGCTCTCCGTAGCTTTGTGATGTTCTCCTCTGTAACGGAGGAGACCATCCACTTGCCTCCCGCTCCGGACATGCTCGGAGTGGTTCGAGGGGAAAATGCGAACTTGGGTGTTGGAGCTCGAGTGCGCGAGAATGAATGAGCAGGGAGGAAGAAGGCGTGGTTAAAGAGAGGAATCCTTGTCCCTTTATAAGGGCGGAAGAAACTATACGCCTCCCCACCTGCCTGGTAAACTCGCTTATTCCCCAAGCGTCGTAATTGATGGTGCGGTTGGGTTACCCACGCCCGTATTGATGAGAATCCTGTGATAAGGGGACACGATCTTTGCTTCGACAAGACGTGCCAATAAAACCGCCTCGCAATATGTGCAGTAGCTGGTTGAGAAAAACAGTTCGAATAATAACCGGGCCGCAGTATGATGTCATGCTACAGAATGTGTCAGCAGATTAGATTTGTGGAAATATTATTCTCTCTATGGAGGTATGTGGAGCTTGTTTTGTAGAGCCGGACACTATCCTTGTGTTCAAAGTCTTCTATGGAGTATTCGGAGGAAGAACCCGCCTTGCAATGCCAAAGACAATCTGCGCGCCAGACTCATCGTCATTGAAGCCTGGTTCAGGGGCTACTAAGGGAGTCCTGGATTAGGGGGTCCTCGGACAGCCGGACTATATACTTTAGCCGGACTGTTAGACTATGAAGATACAAGATTGAAGACTTTGTCTCGTGTCCGGATGGGACTCTCCTTGGCGTGGAAGGCAAGCTTGGCAATACGAATATGTAGATCTCCTCCCTTGTAACCGACTCTGTGTAACCCTAGCCCCCTCTGGTGTCTATATAAACCGGAGGGTTTAGTCCGTAGGACAACAACAATCATACCATAGGCTAGCTTCTAGGGTTTGGCCTCTACGATCTTGTGGTAGATCAACTCTTGTAATACTCATATCAAGATCAATGAAGAAAGAAGTAGGGTATTACCTCCATCGAGAGGGCCCAAACCTGGGGAAACATCATGTCCCCTGCCTCCTGTTACCATCCGCCTTAGACGCATAGTTCGGGACCCCCTACCCGAGATCCGCCGGTTTTGACACCGACACCCACCAATGCGCAGGCCGCGCTGCTCATGGCACGCGAGCTCCTGCGCTACTGCCCGGTCTACGACCTCTACGAGGACTGGTTGGACCGCATCGCCGAGCTCATCAGCGCCGCTGGGGGCTCTCTTGCGCCATCCCTCTCACTGCCTCGCCCACCTCCAGCCGCGGGCGACGTAGCTCATGGAGTGCCTCTGCCGCCTCCACATCAAGACGACGCCCTCGCGCCGGGACGCGCAGCTCATGGAGCGCCGCCGCCTCCTCCGCACCAAGACGGTGCCCTCGCCCCAAGACGCGCGGTCCCGCGGCGTGATCTGCCACGCCGTGTGCTTGTGCACGAAGAAGGAAGCTGCCAAGAGGTTCCCCGGCCGCGAGAAAATGCTCCTGCTCTCCCGGCGCCACTATGACAAGACCGCATTCCACCTTCGGCGGCGGTGCGCGGACATCAAGGGCAGGCTCCACCCCTGCAGATGCCCCCGGTGGCCACAGCAGGCTGCCGCGCCTTCACTCCCAAGCTATGCACCATCGTTTGGTCAGGCAAGTTCAAGATGGATCTACCTCCGCGCTACGACGGCAACCCCGACCCGGCGGAGTTCCTACAGCTCTATGAGCTAAGCATCGAGGCGGCCAACAGCGATGAAAAGGTCATGGCGAACCGATTTCCCATGGCTCTCAAGGATGACGCTCGCTCGTGGCTCTTGAACCTGCCCGCGGGGTCAATCTCCTCCTAGGGTGAGATGCGCGACGCTTCATCACCAACTTGTAGGCGCTTGCAATTGCCCTCCGGCCGCGGGTGACCTGCGTCGCATCAAGCAACAGCCGGGAGAGACCTTGTAGAAGTACATCCAGTGCTTCAACAACGTTCGCCTCAAGATCCCCAAGGTGACAGACGAGTCCATCATCTCAGCGTTCTCCGATGGCGTCCGCGACATCAAGATGAAGGAGGAGCTCGTCATCCAGGAGGAGATATGCATGACTCTTGAGCTGTTCAACATGGCGACCAAGTGCGCAAGAGCTGAGGAAGGGCATCTTTCCCTCCTCGAGCTCCCTACTGTCAACCCAGAGGAGAAGAAAGCCAAGGCCAAGGACGTGAAGCACAAAGGAGTGGCCGTGCTCGCGGCGGAACCAGACACAAAGCACGGCCGGGACCATCCCGAGTCGTCCAAGAGCAGTCGTCGGTTCTGCAACTTCCACAACGTACACAGCCACAACACCAATGATTGTCAAGAGCTCAGGGCCATCCGAGATGGACGCTTCGGTTGACGCCCCGAGCGCAACGACCGGGGCTATGGCCGAGGAGGAGGACGAGGTGGAGGACGCTGGGACGACCGCGGGCCCTGCCAGGAGTGGCGCGACTGGCCTTATGAGGACCACTGGCAGGAGCAGCCTCGTGAGGGCGCTTGGCGCGACCAGCCTCGCGAGGACCATCCTCAGGGCAATCTTGGCCTCCCTCCGCTGTCGCTAACACCAAGAAGGAATGACGACCATCATCAGGACGAGGGGGCTGGGGGCTTCCAGGAGCCACGCACCATCGCTTGCATCTTGGGCGGAGCTCAAGCCCCAGCTTCCCAGCGCATCTTCAAGCATTTCTCTCACGAGGTCAATGCAGCCCTCCCCAGGCTCGAGGCCACGCGCCCGCTCAGGCGGTCCAAGTACGCCATCACCTTCAGCTCGGCGGACCAGCTCAAATGCGCGGCAACCGCCAGCGTCCTCCCGATGCTCTGTTCACCCGTCATCAGCAATGTCCAAGTCACCAACACCCTCATCGACGGTGGCGCTGGGCTCAGTGTCCTGTTTGTCGAGACGTTTGACAGCCTCCAAGTGCCATATGATCAGCTACAGCCTACCAAGCCCTTCTCAGGAGTGACCGATGGCTCCACCACCCCGATAGAGAAAGTTCGTCTCCCAGTCACCTTCGACCAGCGCGACAACTACCACACAGAGCTCATCGACTTCGACGTCGCCCACAACCATCTACCGTACAACACCATCCTTGGGTACCCAGCATTAGCCAAGTTCATGGCAGTAACCCACCACGACTACAACGTCCTCAAGATGCCAGGAAGCGGCGGAATCATCACAGTCCCTTGTGAAGAAAGAGATGTGGTGTGCTCCCTCAAGCACACCTTCCAAGCCGCAGCAATCGAAGACCCTGACAGCGAGGGCATGTAGTACCCTCCTGAGGCCATCCCCAAGTAGAAGAAGCACTACTCCGCACAGGGCCTCAGGAGAGCGGTGTCTCTAGCGGCGCCGCCTCGGGATAAGCGCCCGCACCTGGGGCGCCTCCCTCCGTCGCATAGGAAGGTGTGCCTGGCACCCTCCTTGGGCGAGGCTCGGGAGCTCTCTTCTAGAGAGGCTCAGACCTGGCTAACATCATGAGGGAGGCGCTCGAGCACCACGTGGAGGCATGCTTTGTGGCACATTTCCCTCAGGAAGGCACCGGGTGAGGAGCGCCCGGCGCTTAGGAGTTCATCGTCAAGGACACCCAGGAGCTTCAAGAAGCAAGGGCTATGCGCGGCGACCGCCGCCCACCTGGTGCAGCTCCCCAGCCAGGCGAGGGTGGCGAGCTGTGCGTCTGCATCGACATCCCAGGGCTCAATAGGGCCGCATCTCAGGAGCGCTTTTGGCCTTCGCGCGTTGGGCAATGCAAGGGTCCACCTCATAGCTATGTCCGCATGCCGTTTGGCCTGCCGAGCGTGGCAGCCGCCATCCAGCGCAACTGAAAGTGCTAGTTATCGACTAGAGGGGGGTGAATAGGCAATTTTTATGGAAGTCTTCAAAACATGGGGGCGTTGAAGAGAACCAGTTGAAATGAGCCTATTGATATGCAGCGGAAGGTAGACTACACTAGACAAGCCATAGTCAAGTAAGCAATGAAGTGAAAGCACGAAGACTATCAGCAACTAGGTAGTATGGATCAAGATGGAAAATAGTATGAAGCAAATCAACAACAGTCTTCACATAGTGAAGTTAATCAGATCATTCAAGCAGGCAATGACTTCACGAAGACAAACAGTAAGCAAAGAGAGGTAAGAGATAGAACCAGTTGCTCGGTGAGGACGACCAGTTCCAGTTGTTGTGACAACTGTACGTCTGGTTAGGGAGGCTGAGATTTAACTCAGAAGACCGCGTCTTCACCTTATTCCCCTTGAGCTAAGGACACACAGTCCTCGCCCAATCACTCTGGTAAGTCTTCAAGGTAGATTTCCAAACCTTCACAGACTTCGTTCACCGGCGATCCACAATGACTCTTGGATGCTCAGAACGCGACGCCTAACCGACTGGAGGATTCACAGTCCTCAAGTGTAATAAGTCTTCAGATCACATAGGCAGAAAGACTTCAGTGATGCCTAACACTCTTTGGCTCGGGGTGTTTAGTGCTTTGTCCTTGCAAGGATTTCTCTCTCAAAGGATTCGGAGGTGGGTTGCTCTCAAACGACAAAAGCCGTGCACTAACTTTGAGCAGCCACCAATTTATGGTGTAGGGGGTGGGCTATTTATAGCCAGGAGGCAACCTGGCCTGATTTGTCCAAAATGACCCTGGGTCACTAAGGAACTGACACGTGTGCAACGTTCAGATTTGAAACACACGCGGCAGCTTGACTTGGGCTACAAGTAAAGCTGACTTATCTAGCTCTGGATAAGATTTGCTCTCATTGTCTTCGCTCGAAGACATAGGATTTGGTTGAGCATCACTTCAGTCACTCTGACTTTGTTCACTTGGACCCCACTTAACAGTACGGTGGTTCCTATGACTCAACAAAGAAGAAAAGGAAACTACGAGACAACTATGTCTTCGCAATCCATAGTCTTCATACGATGTCTTCTCATGTCATAGTCTTCAATGTGAAACTCTTCACAGACCATCATTGTCTTCAATGTCTTCACACATTTTTAGGGGTCATCTCTGGTAGGTAAACCAAATCAATGAGGGACTACTACCTGTGTTATCCTGCAATTCTCACAAACACATTAGTCCCTCAACCACGTTTGTCGTCAATACTCCAAAACCAACTAAGGGTGGCACTAGATGCACTTACAGCAACCTATGGAGCATCCTGGCAGCTCAGGAGGCCAGGCATCACGTGGTCCTGGTGGAGATGGAGACGGTCCTCAAGGAGCCACCTGAGCCCCCTGAGCCTCCCGAGGCTCAGGGTCTTGGCGGCTCATGAGGAGCGACTTCTTCAGCGCGTGCCTTCAGCTACCCCAACACTCCTTTGACAACGAAACCAAGTGACATTTTCCAAGTTTATTCAGCTGGGAGCGCCCCTCGGGCTGCATTATTCCCAAGTCGCACGGGCCTGACCCTGCGGCATGTATCCTTCTGCATCTTTAGCTTACTCTACTGGGGGCGCCCCTCGGGCTGCATCATCCCCAGGCCACTTGGGTCCGTCCCAGTGGCATGTATCATTCTCACATCTATCTAAGCTAGCTCTTTCCCATGCATGAGTTATTTATAGTCATCACTTGCTTGATTGTCACTCGCCGCGGCCGCCCGCGTCGCTGATCGACCCCTTGCTCATCCCGCAGCGGGGGCTGCTCATTCTGGCACGGCGCTTGTGCTCAGGTCCGTCCCTGCAACACTGACAAATCTGAGCGGTCGAGCTCTGGCTCGCGGCATGCCCGCGCACGTCACCTCACCAGGCCCTCAGTGCCTTCATCTTCTCGCGTAACGACCAGTGGCAGGCTGGCAAGCATGGCTGCAATTTGTACCCTTCTTCACACTAACCTGTAGGAACCTCCTGAGGGCAACAGCAGGCGGTACCGCGGGCTCCCTCTTTTCCCATGCAATTCGCTTGCGCGTTAAAGGGGGGGGGGGGCTCCTAAGCATCGCGACTTAGGAGTTCTTACTGGCTCTCTAGACCTCACTCCTAGCCTTGACCACAGCATCGCGACCTGGCATACCAGCGGTGGCTGAGCTCGCTCGAGGGCCGGGACCCGAGGACGTAAAGCACACAGAAGAGCGTGCGAGAAAGGGGAGGCTCGCACGGGCCTAACCTAGCTGCACTATGGCCGTCGACGCATGATCCTGGCACGACACGAGGAATCGACTCTGGACTACCAAGATAAGTTTCACACCCTGGTCGGCCGAACGCTACGACATAAGATTCCCACCTCTTGCAGCCCTGTTGTGGCGACGTCGCCTCCCTTTCCCACCTTTAGGTAGCTGCTTGCATGCTAAAGGGGACCTCTTGAGCATCGCGCCTTAGGAGCTCTAACTGGACCTCGGGCTGCTCACCTCATGGCCTTGACCACGGCATCGCGACCTAGCATATCAGTGACGGCTGCAGCCTGCCTGGGGACCGGGACCTGTCGGCGTAGAGCACCAAGCTACCGCAAAGTTGGAAAGGGGAGACTGAGCCGAAGCAGGACATGCATTCGTAAATCTTCATAATAAGGACGATATCAACAAAAGGCCTTACAAGACCCTATACACGCCCCCCACGGGGTCCATCTTGATTCCTCACAGGGAAAAAAGACGGAAGTTTCTAGGAACCCTATCTACACGCGCCAACGCCGCCGACGCCATGATCAACAGTGGACCACGGGAGGCCGGCACCAACCCCATCCATATCGGTGGCGGCAGCGGTCGGACGCTGCGGCTGTGCTCCGAGCACGGCGCGAGCTCGGAGGCACGTAGCTGTCGTCGCTCGTCTCCGGAGTCTCGTAGGGCTCGGGAGAGTCGCTGGACTCCCAAGCGTCACCACCACTGCTGGAGGAACCGCCGGCAAGGCCAGCAGCAGGCCTGGCCCCTGTCGCTGCGCTGTCCCGACGACCCCCTCCAGGGCAGCACTCCAAGCGGCGACCTTCCTCGTCGAAGAACTTGAAGAACATCGTGGAGGCACCGTCATACTCGAAGTGGATGGCGAGGGTGCCCTCCGTACGGCAAACCTGGGTGACCTCACCCGAGCCGTGGGTCATGAAGATCTTGCCCGAGGAGATGACCTCAACCTCCGCCCCTGTCATTGGGACGTCGCACTCGGCGTGCTGCAACCAGAGGTCGAGGAGACCCCTCGGCGGTATCTCGATGGAGAAGAACTGCGGGAAGCGAATCCAAGTGCGCAGAGGCATCGCCGCCCACATCACGAGTTCACGCGAGGAGCCCTCAGCGTGGGTTCCTGGGGCGATGGCGCGCGCCACCACGGTGCGGCGACCACAACTGCGACATGGACGGCGCTTGTCGCTGCCTCTGCCTCCGGAGCCCTCGGCCTAGGCATACAAGGGCAGCGGATACCCGAGGGGAGGCCGCTCATACCAAGGCCTCGGCACTTCCGGCCTCACGACTACATCGCGGCGGCGGGCCAGCCTCTTCTTTGGCGGAAGCGGCCCCGTCTTGTCGTGGGGGGCCTTTCCCTTTTCTGCGGCCGAGAATCTCCGAATCGGCGCCATGGGAGTCTCTGCGCGCGGTGAAGCAAGGGAGAAGAAACAAATGGAGCAGGAAGAGATGGGCGACGGGGGCTCCACCCCCTCCTTATTTATAGCAGGAGAAGGCCAATCGCCGACCCCCATGATCACTGGTAATGATGGTTTTCCTCTGCATCACGTCCCATCAATCGCCATGCGTCAACCGTGGCCGCAGGCTGTTGGGGCCCGTGGTGCTTCGCACTTGCCCCTTGGCTTCGCCTCGAAGCCAAGTCCGAGCGCCTTGGGCCCAAGGGCTACTGTCGGTGTCCTGGAAACGAAGGTCCCCAGACATGCCTGCCTGCGGCCCATGGCGTGGCTCCACCAGCGGCCCTGTACGACCCATCTTCATCAGCGAACACTCAAGACCCTCGCGAGGGGCCAAGACTCGCGAGGCGGATGACACAAGACCTCCTCGGGGGAACCCTTAACAGGCTGGCTCGCGAGGGGCGGAGAGATCAAGGCGAGGGGCACCTCGCGAGGTCCCTGTGACGCAAGCCATGACGACCAAGGCCATGCGGGCACCAGGCGGGCGCCAGCGCACACAGTGTCCTTGTTTCCTCTTTGGTGCTAAAGGGACGGGTGCAGGCGAGGAGTCCCAAATCATCGGGCAAAGGTTTCCATATCGGTGCAACAAGACCAAGACCAGCAGGACGACAGGATGGAGGTCACCATGGAGCCCAGGACGGCGTCACCACCAGTACCTTTGGCAGGCGAAGACCACCTTTTGTCAGGATAACTTGTACTAGTTGTCCCCCTTCAAACTGGTCGTTATGGGATCCCTTCCCGCCTAATATTTGGGGAGAGGACCAGGGCCCTATATATAGGACTAGCCACCACCGAAGGGAGGGGGGTCGAGACATCTCAACTATAATTGGATCCATTCCATCCTCACACACACAAGATCACCGAGCTTAAGAACACCTCTCCCCAGGAGGTTGTTCTTCACTTGTACTTGTTCATCCTCAGCCCATGAGGTAATCCGCCACACACACTGGAGTAGGGTATTACACCACATCGGTGGCCCGAACCAGTATAAACCATGTGTCCTTTGTTCTGCGAGTTCGACATGCTGAGATTCGAGATTGCGGTGAGAGCGTGAGCTAGGGAGAGGAGAGATCTTCGTGCGCACCCCAGAGTTTGAACCTCAAGGGTTTTTTCGTAACTCGAAATCCGACAAGTTCCATTAGCACGATGGCGTGGCGACGGTGATGATGAAGTTACCGGCGCAGGGCTTCGCCTAAGGACTGCGACGATATGACTGAGGTGTGTAACTGTGGAGGGGGGCATCGCGCACGGCTAAGAGAAGACTTGGTGTGTATTACCGAGAGGGCCCTGAGATACCTCTCCGATACACGGAGTGGCAAATCCTAATCTCGATCTATGCCAACCCAAAAAACACCTTCGGAGACACCTATAGAGCATCTTTATAATCACCCAGATACGTTGTGATGTTTGATAGCACAGAAAGTGTTCCTCCGGTATTCGGGAGTTGCATAATCTCATAGTTATAGGAATATGTATAAGTCATGAAGAAAGCAATTGCAATAAAACTTAACAATCATTATGCTAAGCTAACAGATGGGTCTTGTCCATCACATCATTCTCTAATGATGTGATCCCGTTCATCAAATGACAACACATGTCTATGGTTAGGAAACTTAACCATCTTTGATTAACGATCTAGTCAAGTAGAGGCATACTAGGGACACTCTGTTTTGTCTATGTATTCACACATGTATCAAGTTTCCGGTTAATACAATTCTAGCATGAATAATAAACATTTATCATGATATAAGAAAATATAAATAACAACTTTATTATTGCCTCTAGGGCATATTTCCTTCAGTCTCCCACTTGCACTAGAGTCAATAATCTAGTTTACATCGCCATGTGATTTAACACCAATAGTTCACATCACCATGTGACCAACACTCAAAGGGTTTACTAGATTCAATAATCTAGTTCACATCACCGTGTGATTAACACCCAAAGAGTACTAAGGTGTGATCATGTTTTGCTTGTGAGAGAAGTTTAGTTAATGGGTCTGTCACATTCAGAGCCGTATGTATTTTGCAAATTTTCTATGTCTACAATGCTCTGCACTGAGCTACTCTAGCTAATCGCTCCCACTTTCAATATGTATCCAGATTGGGACTTGGAGTCATCCGGATCAGTGTCAAAGCTTGCATCGACGTAACTCTTTACGACAAACTTTTTGTCACCTCCATAACCGAGAAACATGTCCTTATTCCACCAAGGATAATTTTGACCGCTGTCCAGTGATCCACTCCTGGATCACTATTGTATCCTCTTTGTCAAACTCATGGTGAGGTACACAATAGGTCTGGTACACAGCATAGCATACTTTATAGAACCTATGACTGAGGCATAGGGAATGACTTCTCATTCTCTTTTTATTTTCTGCCGTGGTCGGAGTTTTGAGTCTTTACTTAACTTCACACCTTACAACTCAAGCAAGAACTCCTTCTTTGACTGATCCATTTTGAACTCGTTCAAAATCTTATCAAGGTATGTACTCATCGAAAGTCTTATCAAGCGTCTTGATCTATCTTTATAGATCTTGATGCACAATATGTAAGTAGCTTCACTAAGTTCTTTCATTGAAAAATTCTTATTCAAGTATCCTTTTATGCTATCCAGAAATTTTGTATTATTTCCAATCAACAATATTTCATCCACATATAATATCAGAAATGCTACAGAGCTCCCAGTCACTATCTTGTAAATACAGGCTTCTCCAAAAGTCTGTAGAAAACCATATGCTTTGATCACACTATCAAAGCGTACATTCCAACTCCGAGATGCTTGCACCAGTCCATAAATGGATCACTAGAGCTTACATACTTTGTTAGCATCTTTGACAAAAAACCTTCTGGTTGCATCATATACAACTCTTCTTTAAGAAATCCATTAAGGAATGCAGTTTTGACATCCATTTGCCGGATTTCATAAAATGCGGCAATTGCTAACATGATTCGGACAGAATTTAAGCATAGATACAAGTGAGAAACTCTCATCATAGTCAACACCTTGAATTTGTCAAAAACCATTTTCGACAAGTTGAGCTTTGTAGATAGTAACAGTACTACCAGCGTCCGTCTTCCTCTTGATGATCCATTTATTCTTCATGGCTCGCCGATCATCGTGCAAGTCAATCAAAGTCCATATTTTGTTCTCATACATGGATCTCATCTCAGATTTCATGGCCTCAAGCCATTTCGCGGAATCTGGGCTCATCATCGCTTCCTCATAGTTCGTAGGTTCATCATGGTCTAGTAACATGACTTCCAGAACAGGATTACCGTACCACTCCGGTGTGGATCGTACTCTCGTTGACCTACGAGGTTCGGTAGTAACTTGATCTGAAGTTTCATGATCATCATCCTTCACTTCCGCCCTAATTGGTGTAGGCATCACTGGAACTGATTTCTGTGATGAACCATTTTCCAATCCGGGAGAAGGTACATTTACCTCATCAAGTTCTACTTTCCTCCCACTCACTTCTTTTGAGAGAAACTCCTTCTCTATAAAGGATCCATTCTTAGCAACGAATATCTTGCCTTCGGATGTGTGATAGAAGGTGTACCCAATAGTTTCCTTTGGGTATCCTACGAAGACGCATTTCTCTAATTTGGGTTCGAGCTTATCAGGTTGAAGCTTTTTCACATAAGCATCGCAGCCCAATATTTAAGAAATGACAGCTTAGGTTTCTTGCCAAACCATAGTTCATACGGTGTCGTCTCAAAGGATTTAGATGGTGCCCTATTTAATGTGAATGCAGCTGTCTCTAATGCATAACCCCAAAACGATAGTGGTAAACCGGTAAGAGACATCATAAATCGCACCATATCCAATAAAGTACGGTTACGACATTCGAACACACCATTATGTTGTGGTGTTCCAGGTGGTGTCAGTTGCGAAACTATTCCACATTGTTTCAAATGAAGACCAAACTCATAACTCAAATATTAGCCTCCATGATCAGATTGTATAAACTTTATTTTTCTTGTTACGATGATTTTCCACTTCACTCTGAAAATTCTTTGAACTTTTTCAAATTTTTCAGACTTATGTTTCATTAAGCAGATATACCCATATCTTCTCAAATCATCTGTGAAGGTCAGAAAATAACGATACCCGCCGCGAGCCTCAACACTCATCGGACCACATACATCAGTATGTATTGTTTTCAATAAGTCAGTGGCTCACTCCATTGTTCCGGAGAACGGAGTCTTAGTCATCTTGCCCATGAGGCATGGTTCACAAGCATCAAGTGATTCCAAAAGTCCATCCGCATGGAGTTTCTTCATGCGCTTTACACCTATATGACCTAAACGGCAGTGCCACAAGTATGTTGCACTATCATTATCAACTTTGCATCTTTTGGCACCAATATTATGAATATGTGTATCACTACGATTGAGATTCAATAAACCATTTATATTAGGTGTATGACCACAAAAGGTTTTATTCATGTAAACAGAACAACAATTATTCTTTGACTTAAATGAATAACCATATTGCAATAAACATGATCCAATCATATTCATGCTCAACGCAAAACACCAAATAACATTTATTTTAGGTTCAACACTAATCCCAAAGGTAAAAGTAGTGTGCGATGGTGATCTTATCAACCTTGGAATCACTTCCAACACACATAGTCACCTTGCCCTCAACTAGTCTTTGTTCATTTTGTAACTCCTGTTTCAAGTAACTAATCATAACAACTGAACCTGTATCAAATACCCAGGGGCTACTATGAACACTAGTAAAGTACACATCAATAACATGTATATCATATATAATTTTGTTCACTTTGCCATCCTTCTTATCCGCTCAGTATTTGGGGCAGTTCCACTTTCAGTGACCATTTCCTTTGTAGTAGAAGCACTTAGTTTCAGGCTTGGGTCTACCTTTGGGCTTCTTCATGGGAGTGGCAACTTGCTTGCCATTCTTCTTGAAGTTCCCTTTCCTTTGCTTTGTCCCTTTTCTTGAAACTAGTGGTATTGTTAACCATCTACACTTAATGCTCTTTCTTGATTTCTACCTTCGCTGATTTTAGCATCGCGAAGAGCTCGGGAATCGTTTTCGTCATCTCTTGCATATTATAGTTCATCACGAAGTTCCAGTAACTTGGTGATAGTGACTAGAGAACTCTATCAATCACTATCTTATCTGGAAGATTAACTCCCACTTGATTCAAGTGATTGTAGTACTCAGACATTCTGAGCACATGCTCACTGGTTAAGCTATTCTCCTCCATCTTGTAGGCAAAGTACTTGTCAGAGGTCTCATACCTCTCGACATGGGCATGAGTCTGAAATACCAATTTCCGCTCTTGGAACATCTTATATGCTCCGTGGCATTCAAAACGTTTTTGAAGTCCCGGTTCTAATTCATAAAGCATGGCACACTAAACTATCAAGTAGTCATGATACCGAGCTTGCCAAACGTTCATAACGTCTGCATCTGCTCCTGTAATAGGTCCGTCACTTAGCGGTGCATCAAGGATATAATTCTTTTGTGCAGCAATGAGGATAATCCTCAGATCACAGATCCAGTCCGCATCATTGCTACTATCAACTTTCAACTTATTTTTCTCTAGGAACATATCAAAAATAAATGAGGAGCTATAACGTGAGCTATTGATCTACAACATAATTTTGCAAATACTATCAGGACTAATTTCATGATAAATTAAAGTTCAATTAATCATATTACTTAAGAACTCCCACTTAGATAGACATCCCTCTAGTCATCTAAATGATCACATGATCCATATGGACTAAACCATGTCTGATCATCACGTGAGATGGAGTAGTTTTCAATGGTGAACATCTCTATGTTGATCATATCTACTATATGATTCACATTCGACCTTTCGGTCTCAGTGTTCCGAGGCCATATCTGCATATGCTAGGCTCGTCAAGTTTAACCCAAGTATTCCGCGTGTGCAAAACTGGCTTGCACTCGTTGTATGTGAACGTAGAGCTTATCACACCCGATCATCACGTGGTGTCTTGGCACGACGAACTGTAGCAACGGTGCATACTCAGGGAGAACACTTGTACCTTGAAATTTAGTGAGGGATCACATTATAATGCTATCGTCGTACTAAGCAAAATAAGATGCATAAAAGATAAACATCACATGCAATCAAAATAAGTGATATGATATGGCCATCATCGTCTTGTGCCTTTCATCTCCATCTCCAAAGCACCGTCATGATCACCAACGTCACCAGCTTGACACCTTGATCTCCATTGTAGCATCGTTGTCGTCTCGCCAACTATTGCTTCTACGACTATCGCCACCACTTAGTGATAAACTAAAGCAATTACATGGCGATTGCATTTCATACAATAAAGTGACAACCATAAGACTCATGCCAATTGCTGATAACTTTTACAAAACATGATCATCTCATACAACAATTTATATCTCATCACGTCTTCACCATATCACATCACAACATGTCCTGCAAAAACAAGTTAGACGTCCTCTACTTTGTTGTTGCAAGTTTTACGTGGTTGCCACAGGCTTCTAGCAAGAACCGTTCTTACCTACGCATCAAAACCACAATGATTTTTCGTCAAGTGTGCTGTTTTAACCTTCAACAAGGACCGGGCATAGTCAAACTCGATTCAACTAAAGTTGGAGAAACAGACACCCGCCAGCCACCTGTGTGCAAAGCACATCGGTAGAACCAGTCTCATGAACGCGGTCATGTAATGTCGGTCCGGACCGCCTACATCCAACAATACCGCTGAATCAAAGTAAGACGTTGCTGGTAAGTAGTATGACTATTATCGCCCACAACTCTTTGTGTTCTACTCGTGCATATAACATCTACGCATAGACCTGGCTCGGATACCACTGTTGGGGAACGCAGTATTTCAAAAAAATTACCTAGGATCACGCAAGATCTATCTAGGAGATGCATAGCAATGAGCGAGGAGAGTGTGTCCATGTACCCTCGTAGACCGAAAGCGGAAGCATTTAGTAACGCGGTTGATGTAGTCGAACGTCTTCGCGGTTCCACCGATCCAAGCACCGAACGTACGACACCTCCGCGTTCAGCACACGTTCAGCTCGATGACGTCCCTCAAACTCTTGATCCAGTTGATGCCAAGGGAGAGTTCCATCAGCACGACGGCGTGGCGACGGTGATGATGAAGTTACCGGCGCAGGGCTTCGCCTAAGCACTACGACGATATGACCGAGGTGTGTAACTGTGGAGGGGGGCACCGCACATGGCTAAGAGAAGACATGGTGTGTCTTTCGGGTGCCCCCTGCCCACGTATATAAAGGAGGGAGGGAGAGAGGCCGGCCCTCATAGGGGCGCGCCAAGTGTAGGGAGTCCTACTAGGACTCCCAAGTCCTAGTAGGATTCCCTTTCCTTTTTAGAGTAGGAAAGAAGGAAAGGAGGGGAAGGGAGAAGGAAAGGGGGGCACGCCCCACCCCTTGTCCAATTCGGTTTGTGCAGGGGGGAGGCGCGCGCCACCTCGTGGCCCTTCTTCCCTCTCTCCACTAAAGCCCAATAAGGCCCTTTAACTTCCCTCGTCGAATTCCCATAACTCTCTGGTATTCCGAAAAATACCCGAATCACTCGGAACCATTCCGATGTCCGAATATAGCCTTCCAATATATCGATCTTTACGTCTCGACCCTTTCGAGACTCATCGTCATGTCCGTGATCTCATACGGGACTCCAAACAAACTTCGGTCATCAAATCACATAACTCATAGTATAAATCGTCATCGAACGTTAAGCGTGCGGACCCTACGGGTTCGAGAACTATGTAGACATGACCGAGACACATCTCCGGTCAATAACCAATAGTGGAACCTAGATGCTCATATTGGCTCCTACATATTCTACGAAGATCTTTATCGGTCAAACCGCATAACGACATACGTCATTCCCTTTGTCATCGGTATGTTACTTGCCCGAGATTCGATTGTCGGTATCATCATACCTAGTTCAATCTCGTTGTCGGCAAGTCTCTTTACTTGTTCTGTAATACATCATCCCACAACTAACTCATTAGTAACATTGCTAATAGTGATGTGTATTACCGAGAGGGCCCTAAGATACCTCTCCGATACACGGAGTGGCAAATCCTAATCTCGATCTATGCTAACCCTAAAAACACCTTCGGAGACACCTATAGAGCATCTTTATAATCACCCAGTTACGTTGTGATGTTTGATAGCACAGAAAGTGTTCCTCCGATATTCGGGAGTTGCATAATCTCATAGTTATAGGAATATGTATAAGTCATGAAGAAAGCAATAGCAATAAAACATAACAATCATTATGCTAAGCTAACAGATGGGTCTTGTCCATCACATCATTCTCTAATGATGTGACCCCGTTCATCAAATGAAAACACATGTCTATGGTTAGGAAACTTAACCATCTTTGATTAACGAGCTAGTCAAGTAGAGGCATACTAGGGACACTCTGTTTTGTCTATGTATTCACACATGTATCAAGTTTCCGATTAATACAATTCTGGCATGAATAATAAACATTTATCATGATATCTGGAAATATAAATAACAACTTTATTATTGCCTCTAGGGCATATTTCCTTCAAGCTTGAGATAAGCACGGGAGGCGACTGCTCACAAGGGATCCAGATACTACAACACACTAGTTGCTACGGTGGGGGAGATTGCAACAACGGCTCAGTTGCAAAACCTAGTCTATGTAATATAAGTTGCTCCTGAGCTATGTGATTAAGATAAGATCCAACGGCCATGAAGACAGCGGACGCATGCGTCGTTATCTGTCGGGTGATGCCAACCATTTCCCTGTAGCATTACAAATTCTTAAACGAATTGGCAATGAGATATCATCCGAATAATCTAGGTTTTTAAAACAAGTTTACCCCAATATTACGATCCATATTAAACATATAATAACTTATGGTGTCCAATGCAAATGATGACAAACAAAGATTCAGAGATAGGAGAACAAAAAATATCCATTGCATAAAAAGGGTAAAAGAAATTGGCATCTTAGGAAGTACAACCCGAACCACAACTTTATCATGGATATAAGATATAATTTGACAGAAATTGGAGAGGATTTAAACACTACCTTGAATCCATGATGTGTATTCAGAATAAGATTTAATATTACAAAAAGAAAAGTATATTGTGAAGATTGTCAAATAAAACATATGGGTATCAAAATAAGAAGGAAAACCATATGCTTAACATCATCAGGCAATGGAAGTATGGTCAAGAACAACTGTTGTTGAGTGCACACGTGTGTGCATGTTGTTCGTGTGCACGTGTGTAACCTAAACATGCACCAATAACCAACTCACCCTCTTTGCAAAGCGAGTAGCCACAGTGTTGCCAGCAACGACCTCAATTCTATGTTTCTCTTCGGTGCTGCAATGGCATCCCATTGGAGGACCTCACCTTTCAGAGGCAGTGTTGCCTAGCTATGAGATGACGAAGGCAACAAGAATCGCAGGATCTAAAAAGAAGGTATGGCCTGACATGAATCCTCGAATTGGTGACTCCATGGTTTGGAAGTGGATGCTGGTCGGCATAGCGACATGGCCTGGTCACCAACAATTCGACTACACCACTACCTATGCAAGGGGACACAACTACAGGAATGGAAAGCAAGAGATGGAGAAGAGACATGGGGAGTCATAGACCATTCTTAGTTCTAAGGCTTTTTTTAGAGTAAAAAATTTGATGCACGCGGGGCGCAAACCTGTGAGAGAGAAGTGATTTGCAAAATATAGGTGAATTATCCCAATTTTTGGATGGGAGAGAAATGAGGGAAGGAGGATTAACAAGAATGAGATGATTGTGTCCCCAAATTTTTCTCAGGAATATGAGACATTCCTGATTCTTTCTAGAGGGAGATGTGTAGGAAGGCAGATTATATTAAGAAATGGATTGCATCACTTTTTTTCTTGGGGGAGATAAGTGCAGGAGGGAGGAGACATTAACATAGACAAGAAAACCGGAGGGTGCAAAAAATTAAACAGAATGGGGATGATAAAGGACGTAGGATGAAAACGTAATACGTGAGAGGGAAACCTTACCTCTTTTTCAGGTAAGTAGAGATAAGTCAAAAGTGAGTCATTCAACGTCGAGATTCATGACACCACTTGTTTTTTGTGTCAAAAGTCATGGGCAATGCTCTTTTGTTCCGTGTGGGCACGTCTACGTCTCACCTCATGTGTGATGGACGAACCACTCGCCTCAAGGGCAGCCTGTAGTGGACCGGCCCATTATAGGCTTTTCGTTTTTCGTTTTTTTTTCTTTTTCCCAACGTGAGGCCTTTTGTTTTCTTTTGCCATATGGATATTATAATTCAATCTGAAGTATAGAATTATATATATAAACTTTGCTTATTTTTTAGAAATTGTTCACCATGTATTATAAAAAGATTTGGGAGCGTTAAAATTTTGTTCTCACGGTTTTGGAAAATGTTCACACATTTCAAGAAAAAATGTTTGTGGCATTAAAAGACATGTTCAGGGTATTTTTTTAAAAATGTTTATGCAATGTTCAATCATGTTAATAACATATAAAAAATGTTTATTCCTTCCAAAAATATATTTTGTGACATTTGTCAAAAAATGTTTGTACAATGTAAAAGAGGTTCACGTACTTTAAGAAAATGTTATGTACCTTTCAAAAAATGGTGACATTAAGAAAAAATAATTATAACACTTCACAAATGTCTGCACGCTTTAAAATAATTGTTCATGGTATTTATGAAAAACGTGCAATGTGTGTAAAGAAAATTGCACCATGTATTAAAAAAATGTTTATGTGCATTTGACAAATGTTCAACGCATATTTCCAAACTGTTCGACATGTAACTGAAAATTATTCAACCTGTATACAAAAAATGTTCAACGTATATTATTAAAAGGTCTGCATGTATTTGAAAAATGAAGAAAAAGAAAAAGGAAAATAATAATAATAACACAAAGAACCTTCTATAAACGGCCTGACCTGGTCCATAAAAGCTTGCCAAAACCGCTCCCAGAAGTTACAAGAGCACATGTTATGGCCCGGCCCGCTAGCGCTCGTGCCAAAGGCGGGCGAGCTATAATCTCGCAAGAGATTCTAAAAAAAGCTATAGTGTCGCAAGAGGTGAGACATAGCTCCCATGGTTCGGCGCAGGTGATGAGTACTAGGAATTTTTTTTTGTCGAGCTTGCTTTTTCTTAAGCAAGTGATATGTCATACACTAAGAACTCCTATTTGGCGCATAACGGCAAAAGGCATCGAACTGTCACTATTGCGCTCACACGATAAGTGGGTGGGCCATGACTCATTAGCTTCTTCGTGCAACCTGGCGCTTTTCTTAAATGGTTGGTTCATCACTCGATTTTTTTATAGTTTTCGTTGGTTTTATTTGGGAGGCTGTTTAGACAAAAAAAAATTAAAGCTCCATGATTTTCTTTTCTTGATGAATGCAAATAATTTCATAAATTTCAAAAAATATTGAAATTTAAAATAGTTTCCAATTTTTTATTGATCTGAAAATGAAATAAGTTTTTTGAAATGCATGTTTACGAATATGAAAAATATTCATAAATTTAAGAAATGTGTGCTAGTTTTAAATATGCAAATAAGGAAAGAATAATGAATTAAAATATGTTTATTAATTCCAAAAGACATCATGAATATGTTTTAAAAACTAAATCAAAGAATTTTTTTTGAAGGGAAAATAAGAAAACAAATTAAACCGGGGATAACCGATAAATAAACAGAGAAAAGAAAAACTAGTTGGAAAACCAAGGGAACCTTCTAGAAAGTTCCGCACCTACAGTCTACATGGCGGACCAATTTGTGTTCTAGGACTGTGCGCCATCTACGGTTTTAATTTACTATTTTTAAGACAAATCTACGGTTTAAATGGGAGCGCGTAGTTCGCACGGCATGTTTTTTTAAGGAACAGTGCGCACTGGCTGTTTTTTTAGGAACAGTTCGTACTGGCTACACACCAAATACGCTTTGGACTGGCAATGTCTAGAGTTCTTATCTATTTTGTTCAGTGTTTTTCTTCGTTTCCTCTTAATTTTTTTATTTTTAAGGGCATCCGTAAAATGTTCTTCAAACTGTAAAACAAATTCACTGATTTTCAAATGAACATAAACTAAAAAATAAAGAGCTATCCAAATGAATATTAATGAATTTATAAAACAATAAAGAACTCATAAAGTATTTTGAATTTTAGAAAATATTAATGAAATTAGTAAAAACTTCACGAATTTTTAAAAGGATCAGGAATTTATAATAAATACCTAAATTTGAACACATGTTCGGGATTTCAATAAATATTCTTGCATTCTAAAAAAATCCTTTAAAATTCTTTTTAAGAAAATTGTTAACGAATTTAAATAATATTTTTAAATATAAAAAATATTAGTGCCTTTTCATAATATTTTGGAATTTAAAAAAGATCACAATTTATTAAAATGTTCCAGGATTAAAAGAGTGTTCGAGAATTGAGAGTGATTTTCCGGACTTTAGAATGTTCAAAAAGAAAATTTTAAAAAAATAATGCATTAAAAATGTTGGTGAAACTAAAATTATGTTCAAGAATTGTAAAGAAAACGTGCAGAAATTTCGAGAATGGATTTGAATTTGAAAAAACAAATAGAATTTTGCAAATTTGTATATATTAAAATAAAATGTTTTGGGACTTAGTAAATGTTTTCAAATATAAAAAAATTGCTAGCATTTCAAAATTTTGATTAATTAAAAAATGTTCATGAATTAAGAAAATACTACTTTTTATGTAATTAAAAAGTAGTTTCGTATTTGAAAAAAAATTACGAGTTTAATATAATGTCTGCAAGCCTTAGGAAATATCAGAATTAAAAATGTTCACGAACTAAAAAATTTAATAAACGAAGGGAAAACAAAATAATTGGGAATATTTTATTGATTTTTTCATACATTTTTTAAAGTTTGTGAACATTTTCTAGAAATTGCGATCATTTTTTAAAAAATTGACCATTTTAAAAATAGAGAAAATTGGATTTTTATTAACACTAGAAGGATCGAAACTTACCAGTATCTTTATTAGTGGTATGGCATCGAGTGCGAAGTTTCGGGGTGTACTGGTACATTGGTGGACTTTATTTCAAATTATTCAAGAATGATATTTCCAAGTTTCAAGAAAAAATGAAAAAAATCTGTGAAAACTTATACATATTCGCGATGGATCTGTAAAATTTCGTTCAAAAATATTCTTGTTTGCAAGCTGCACAAAATAAACAGAATCCTGGCCCAACAACAATAAAAAAGGGTCCATGTTCAGTTATGTATTTGTTTTTTTTGTATACGCCACGTATGAAAGTATATTGTTATGAAATTTTCATGAACGTGTTATATATGTATTTGTGTATGTTAAAAAATCGTTGATTTTTTGTAATGTGGAAATATGTTTTTTTAAGTCCACCATGGAGCCTATCCTCCATTTGCCTATTTCGCATGACACCCCCACTATTATTAAAGCATTGTTTCGTAGAAACTGTGTAGTTGAGTGATGACCGATTTGTCCATAGGGGAGAGCGAGCAGGAGATCACAACATGGGGGGGGGGGGGGGTAGGGACTCTAAGATGTGAATCAACCTTGCTCATGATACTAGGATGTTGTAGGATGAAACCCTAAGATGGATCTTTTCACACTTGGAGGGGGGGGAGGGATGAACACCAAGAACACAAAGAGGAATTCACTCCAACAAATCCGAGTCACACATCCACTAGAATAGCAAACACATAGATCCACGAGATTACAAGCACAATCAAAGGAAACAAGCACTAGGTATAGTTCTTCCCACTCCTAAGAGATGAAATCTTGATGATGGTAGTCTTCTCCAAGAGGAGGTCTTGAAATCCACAAGTGGATCCTCTCCTAAGAGGTCTTGATCTCCGATGGAGTGGTAGAAGGAGCAAAGCTCTCAAAATATCTCACGTATGTCTTTGCTAACCCTAAACATAACCCTAGGTACGAAATATTTAGGCATGGGGACCAAGTGGATGAAGAGGAGGCCAATAGCCCAACATCAGCCGGCCATCCTGTAGGGCCCGTGCGCATGGGGTGCTACAGGGGTAGCTCCCTCTGTAGCCCGTGGGCACGGGGTCTCGGGGGGCCGTGCGCACAGGGTCGCCTGGGACTTCATGTCCTGCTCCTTTGGGGCTTCTTCTTGTTCCTCAAGGTCTTGGGGTGCTTCTCCTACTACTTGGTGATGATCCTCAGCTGCTTGGGAGTGTTCCTCTTCGTACCTAATGATACATAGTGCATTTTGGTGAGGTAGTGACCATGTTCCACTCGTGTCTGCATGTCCATTAGGAAGGAGTTCACCTCGGTTTCCATTGTGCGTGCTCTAGCTCTTGTCATGGGTCTACAAGGTGCTTGATGTGTTGGTGTAGAGTCCATGCGGATGATGGAAGGATGCTTCGCATCACCCCCCCCCTGGGAGAGATCCGTCCACAGATCGTGGTCTTCATCACCGTGGTACTTGGCCAAGTCCTTGACATTGAAGATCTTGGCCAAGTCCTTGACGTTGTACTTGTCGCGCGGGATGTCGATCTTGTAGGCGTTGTCGTTGTAGCGTGCTAACACCTTGAACGGTCCGTCGGCTCATGGTAGTAGCTTTGACTTGTGTTTGTTGGGGAAGCGGTCCTTGCAAAGATGAAGCCATATGAGATCTCCCGGTTGGAACACCATCGGTGTCTTGTTGATGTTGAGCTTCGTGGTGAGTCGTTGTACTTAGCGCTCGGTCGTTGACCTTGTATAGTCATGCATCTTCTTGAGAAAACTTTCCCTTGCACTCGCATCCATGTTTGCACGTTCTTGGAGCGAAAGAGGTAGAATGTCCAATGGGGACAATGGGTTGAATCTGTAGACAACCTCGAAGGGGGACTTGCCAGTAGTAGAGTGTCGTGCTCGATTATAGGCGTACTCGGTGATGGGTAAGCACTCCCCCCACTCCTTGATGTTTTTCTTGATCAACACGTGTAGGAGAGTAGATAGCGTCCGGTTGGTGACTTCCGTTTGGCCATCGGTTTGGGGATGATAGGCCGTGGAGAATAGTAGATTGCTGCCGAGCGTGGTGCAGATGGTCTTCCAAAAGTAGCTTAGGAACTTGATGTCGCGGTCTGACACAATGGTCCTTGACACTCCATGCAACCTCAAGATTTCCCTACAAAATAGATTGGCAACATGTGAAGCATCGTCTATCTTATTGCATGGGATGAAATGTCCCATTTTGGGGAATCGGTCCACAACAACAAATACGGAATCCTTTCCATTTTGAGTCCTAGGCAAACCAAGCACGAAATCCATACTAATATCTTCCCATGGTTGATATGGAATTGGAAGTGGCATATGTAAACCATGAGTTTGAGATTTTGACTTAGCTTTGCGGCATGTAGAACACCGGTTGGTGAAGCGTGCCACATCACGGAACATCTTTGGCCAATAGTACTTGAAGGAGAGTGTGGCAAAGGTCTTGTGGCGCCAAAATGTCCCATAAGTCCTCCGTCGTGAGCCTCTTGCAAAAGTAACAAACGAAGTGAAGACTCGGGTATACAAAGCTTGTTAGCGCGCATAAGGTAGCCATTCTTGAGATAATAGTTCTCCCAACAAGTGTTAACAAGACATTTGGCATAAGGAATTGCAAACGTAGGATCAAGTGCATAAAGATCTTTAACATCCTCAAAGCCAATAACATTCAACTCAAGTTGAGTAACCAGCATGCATTTGTGGGAAAGAGCATCCACCACGACATTTTATTTATACCCTTAATGTACTTGATCACATAAGGAAAAGATTCAATAAATTCACTCCATTTAGCATGCCGTTTATTCAACTTGGTTTGGCCCTTAAGGTACTTTAGTGTCTCATGATCTGTATGCATGAGAAATTCATGTGGGCGAAGATAATGCTCCCAAACATGCAATACTCGCACTAAAGCATACAATTCTTTGTCATATATGGGATAGTTAAGTTGAGCACCGGAAAGTTTTTCACTAAAGTATGCAATGGGTCGCTTTTCTTGCATCGAAACTCCACCAATTCCATTACCACTAGCATCACAATGAACCTCAAAAGTTTTACTAAAATTAGGCAATGCAAGAATTGGGGCATGTGTAAGCCAAGATTTCAGCTCATCAAGTGCGATAGATTGAGATGAACCCCAAACAAAGGGTGCATTCTTCTTACTCAAGGCATGTAACAGTGCAACAATAGTGGTAAAGTCTTTCACAAATTGATGATAAAAACCCGCTAGACCAAAGAAACTACGCACTTGTTGCAAATTAGTGGGTTGAGGCCAAGTTTTAATTGCTTCAATTTTAGACTCATCAACATGAACACCCTTTGAAGACACAACAAAGACCAAGAAAACCATTTTGTCAAGACCAAAAGTGCATTTTTCCATATTGGCATAAAGGCGCTCTTTTCTAAGAGTTTGCAAAACGGCCCTAAGATGATCTACATGCTCTTTGCGGGATTTGCTAAACACAAGAATATCGTCAAAGTAGACGACAACAAACACACCAATGTACGAACGAAGCAAATAATGCATAACACACATGAAAGTACTGGGTGCTTCCGATAAACCCATAGGCATAACTAGCCACTCATACAAACCAAATTTTGTTTTGAAAGCGCTTTTCCATTCATCACCTTCTTGTATGTGGATTTGGTAATAACCACTTTTAAGATCAATTTTTGAGAAAATGGTGGCACCGCTAAGCTCATCTAGCATATCATCAAGGCGTGGAATAGGATGCCTATATCGAACGGTGATAGCATTGATGGGTCTACAATCAAAACACATGCGAAAACTACCGTCTCTTTTTGGCACAAGAATGATCGGCACGGCACAAGGACTCAAACTTTCACGCACATGTCCATAGTCTATGAGATGTTGGACTTGCCTTTGTACTTCTTTGGTTTATTTGGGGTTGACACGGCATGGTGCCTTGTTAGGGAGAAGTGCGTCGTGGATGAGGTCGATCCGGTGTTCGATGCCACATAGAGGAGGAAGACCGGGAGGTAGCTCATCGGGGAAGACATCTGTGAATTCCTGCAACAAATCAGACAACACGAGAGGAAGATGGTTAGGATTGTTAGTCTTTGCCACCTCATCTTTGCACACTAGGACATAGTTGATGACACTCAATGGGTTCTCACACACTTCTCTCATCTCTCTTTTTGTGGCTAGGAGGACTACGTTATTCTCTCTTGGCGTAGAGTCACTCAGTTTGGGATTGTGGCGCTCACTCTCTTTGTGGTGGTTCACTCTCTCACTAGTCTCTCCATGATGGGTGGATGCTTGCTTGTTGGCGATCACTTGGCTTGGTGACATAGGTTGTAGCACGTACTTCATTCCCTTCATATTGAAGCTACAGTGGTTTCTTCTTCCGTTGTGGATGATGCCACGGTCTAATTGCCAAGATCTTCCCAAGAGAAGATGGCACACGGACATAGGAACCACACCACACTCAAAGGTGTCCTCATAGGTGCCGATCTTGAACGAAACTTGCACGATGTGCTCCACTTGTATGGTGCTGGAGTCGCTAAGCCATTGGACCTTGTATGGGTGAGGATGCTTATTCTTGACCAATTGTAGCTTGGAACATAGCTCATCACTTGCCAAGTTCTGGCAACTTCCTCCATTGATGATGACTTTCATGGAGCGTCCGTTGATGCAGGCCTTGGTGTGGAAGATGTGACACCGTTGGTCTTCGTCTTGTTGGTGTTGAAGTGTCAAGACCATGGAGACCACGAGAGCGGGACTTGAATCATTGTCACAATATACTTGAGCATCTTCTTCGTTCACTTGACGGTGCATGGCGACGTGCTCGAGAGCTTCCATCTCGTCTTCACTCAGGGAGTCGTATGTGCCATCATCGTTTGCAATCATGGTTCACCGGTTGATGCTGGAAGGACTTGTGTCCATGGCAACGACATGTGAAGCACTTGAGAGAACTTGTCTTGACGGGATCATTCGGTGGTGCCGATGAAGAAGGAGTCTTGTTCTTGTAGTTGCTTGCCGGAGGACGAGTCGAGGAAGGCATTGCTTGCTTGAAACTTTCCTTGTTGCCGGTATTTGGTGATGCTCTAGTCGAGGTAGGAAGTGTCGAAGTCGTAGTAGAGGTAGCTTGAGTGTATGAGCCATAGGTCTTGGATGAGTACTTGGCGTATTTGAAGTGATCTTGTACTTGTTGCTTCGCCTTGGTCGCTTGACGAACTAGCTTGAGAAGGTTGGAGTAGGGTTGGAAATCGATGATCTTCCTTATTTGGTGGTTGAGGCCATTCAAGAAGCGGGCCATTGTTTGATCATCATCTTCTTTGACATTAGCTCGTATCATTGCGATCTCCATTTCTTGATAGTATTCTTCCATCGTCTTCGTGCCTTGCTTGAGGAGTTGTAACTTCTTGAAGAGATCTCGGGTGAAGTATGTAGGCACGAAGCGGGCTCGCATGACGTCCTTCATTTGTGTCCAAGTGGTGATGGGTGGCTCATCCTTCTCGCGGCGTCGCTTGATCACTTGCTCCCACCAAATGAGTACGTAGTCTTGAAACTCGAGGGATGCGATGGCGATCTTCTTTTCCTCGTCATAGTTGTGAAGATGGAATATATTGTCAACTTTCAATGCCCATGAGAGATACTCCTCGGGATCATTGCTTCCGGAGAACTTGGGCATGGTGAACTTGAGCTTGCCATAGCGGAGTTCTTCATCATAGTGACGATGTTGATGCCGCTCTTGGCGTGGAAGAGGGTCTTCAAGCACTCGATCGGCTTGGTGTCGCTCTTGACGTGGAGGAGGATCTTCGTCGTGGTTACACTCTTGGGGTAGAGGATGTCGAGGCATATGTGCCCGGTTTCGTCGTTCTGGTTATTCTTCACGTCGGGCGGCTTCTTCTCATCATGCTTGATGAAGTGCTTATTCTTGTTCACGCACTTGATGGTTGCGTTGGGCGACGGCTCGAGTGGACTCTCGGAGTGCATCTTGAGCCGCTTGAGCTTGAGCTTCACGACTTTGTTGCTCTTTCCAGATTGCATCGCCATCTTGAGATGCTTGATGTGGACTATGTGGTGGTAGTTGTTCTTGATCCATGGCTTCTCGTTCTTGGCGTCGCGCCTTCTCATGTGCTCGGACTCGGTCTTGTAGGCCATTGCCATGGAACGGTTTTCTTGCGCTTGGCGGTCTTGAGTGTCGTCGTGTCAAGGAGGACTCGCATCGGAAGAGGAATATGACGACGAGTGGCGACTTGAGTGACGCCGTCTTGGAGAAGAGGTTGAGGAAGACGCGCGACTCACAATCATGTTGCGGAATTCGTCCATTTGTTTGGAGAGCTTGGCGTCCAAATAGTCCTGTTGCCTTACTTCCGATTGTCGTAGGTTGGTGGCGAGTTGCTCGATGCCATCACCCAAAGCTTCACTCTCTTGATGTAGAGCTCGTTGCATGGTGAAGAAGCGGTTCTTGGTGACGTAGTCACTTTCATCATCTTGATCCTCGAAGAGCGGGTTCGCCGAAGAAGTAGGCCTATCCATCATGTGGAAGTGGTGGTGAGTAGGAAAATGAGAGAACAAAACCAAAGTTACCTTTTCCGAAGATTGTGGATGTATCAAGTACGATACCACGTGATTCTATAATAGTAGAATTGGTATCGGGGTTTGTTTCTCACACCTACAAGTAAAAGGCTTATGGAGGATCTCGGTTAGGAAGTGGCACAAATAATTCAAGAAAATGTTAGTCAAGATGTTCAAAAAGTTGAAAAGATGCACAAATCACAAGTAAGACAAATAAATCAAACCCAAGGATATCACTAGGAACACACACACGGAAGATAGATAGGATCCGCACAACCAAGGAATGAGCTCTAAGAGGTGGAACCATGGAAATGCTCTTGTTGTACGGATACTAGAGAGACACTAGCTCGATTGCTCTAATAGGCTAGATACGCTAATGCACCAACCTAATAGAGAAACGAGTCTTCTACTATCCCACATATGCTTAAGCATGTATGAACCGAGATGATGAACTAGGAAAATTGGCTCAATGCTATTGCTTACAAGCTCTTGCTTCTCTTCTTTTTCTTTTGCTTAAAAGATTTTTTTGACTATGCCACAATGCTTGGTATGCGGGCCACAATGCGAGATAACAAGTAGTATATGCACGGGAGAGACGTAACACTAAAGGTGCACTACAAGCATGGCCCAACAATTATCAACTTGCCAGTCTCGATGGGTCAGCTATGCAAAAGAGGCTCGAGGCTATCAAGGTAATGGTAAGGGTAAAACAATGGTGTCGTCGGGGTTACCATCCTTGCTTACGGTTGGTATGAAGACGGGGTGGTCGATGTCGAAGTGGAGTCCAAGCCGATGACAAGTGGCGATGATGATGAAGACAAATCGCGCCTAAGTAGCCGAAACACCTTAGGACACGAGAGAACCGCAACTCCAAAGCTCAAACACTCACAAGAAATATTGCTGAAGGTCGAAAGTGGTGGTGGATGCTACTTCTTGAGCTTGCGTTGGTTTTTCCCTTGAAGAGGAAAGAGTGATGCAGTAAAGTAGATATAAGTATTTCCCTCAGTTAAGAACCAAGGTATCAATCCAGTAGGAGATACAAGCAAGTCTCCAATCCATGCACCTGCGCAAACAATCAAACACTTGCACCCAACGCGATAAAGGGGTTGTCAATCCTTCATGGTAACATCTAAAGGTGAGACCTGATAGAGATAGATATAAAAGATTACTAAAACGTAAAACAAAGTAAAAGTAAATAAATTGCAGCGAGATATTTTTGGGTTTTTGGTTTATAGATCTGAAAATATATGATGGAAAATAGACCCGGGGGCCATAAGTTTCACTGGAGACTTCTCTCTTGAAGGAAAATAATACGGTGGGTGAACAAATTAATGTCGAGCAATTGATAGAAAAGTGCAAAGTTATGACGATATCCAAGGCAATGATTATGAATATAGGCATCATGTCCATGTCAAGTAGACCGACTCCTGCCTGCATCTACTACTATTACTCCACACATCGACCGCTATCCAGCATGCATCTAGATTATTAAGTTCATAAGAATGGATTAAACCATTAAGCAAGATGACATGATGTAGAGGGATAAACTCAAGCAATATGATGAAAACCCCATCTTTTTACCCTTGATGGCAACAATACAATACGTGTCTTGCTACCCCTACTTTGTCACTGGGTGACATCACCGCAAGATTGAACCCAAAACTAAGCACCTCTCCCATTGCAAGAAAAACCAATCTAGTTGGCCAAACCAAATCGATAATTCAAAGAGAAATACAAATATATCAAATCATGCATATAAGAATTCAGAGAAGATTCAAATAATATTCATAGATAAACTGGTCATAAATCCACAATTCATCAGATCTCGACAAACACACTGCAAAAGAAGATTACATCAGATATATCTCCAAGAACATCGAAGAGAACATGGTATCGAGGACCAAAGAGAGAGAAGAAGCCATCTAGCTACTAGCTATGGACCCGTAGGTCTATGGTAAACTACCCACGCTTCATTGGAAGGGCAATAGAGTTGATGTAGAAGCCCTTCGTGATTGAATCCCCCTCTGGCGGGGTGCCAGAAAAGGTCCCTAGATGGGATCTCACGGGTACAGAAGGTTACGATGGTGGAAAAGTATTTTGGTGGATGCTTCTGGCCGTTTGGGAATATTTGTGAATTTATAGAGCTGAGAGGGAGGTCGGTGGACCCCCGAGGGGCCCACAATCCAGGCCCCCCAAGGCGCGCCCTGAGGGCTTGTGGAGCCCTCGGGACTCTTCTGACTTCATCTCCAAGTTCCGTGGATGCCTTCTGGTCCAAGTAAAATCATCACGAAAGTTTTATTCCGTTTGGACTCCGTTTGATATTCCTTTTCTGTAAAACTCAAAACAAGGAAAAAAACAGAAACTGGCACCGGGCTCTGGGTTAATAAGTTAGTCCCAAAAATAATTTAAATAGCATATTAATGCATATAAAATATCCAAAATAGATAATATAATAGAATGGAACAATAAAAAATTATAGATACATTGGAGGCGTATCAAGGATCCCCAAGTTTAATTCCTGCTCGTCCTCGAGTAGGTATTGAAAAAAACAGAATTTTTGATGTGGAATGCTACCTAACATATTTATCTATGTAATTTTCTTTATTGTGGCATGAATATTCAGATCCATAAGATTCAAAACAAAAGTTTAATATTGACATAAAAACAATAATACTTCAAGCATACTAATAAAACAATTGTGTCTTCTCAAAATAACATGGCCAAAGAAAGTTATGCCTACAAAATCATATAGTGTGGCTATGCTCCATCTTTATCACACAAAGTATTAAATCTGCACAACACCGATGACAAGCCAAGCAATTGTTTCACACTTTTGATGTTCTCAAACTTTTTCAACTTTCACGCAATACATGAGCGTGAGCCATGGATATAACACTATAGGTGGAATAGAATATGGTGGTTGCGGAGAAGACAAAAAGAAGGAGATAGTCTCACATTAACTAGGCATATTAACGGGGTATGGAGATGCCCATCAATAGATATCAATGCGAGTGAGTAGGGATTGCCATGCAATGGATGCACTAGAGCTATAAGTTTATGAAAGCTCAAAAAGAAACTAAGTGGGTGTGCATCCAACTCGCTTGCTCACGAAGACCTAGGGCAATTTGAGGAAGCCCATCATTGGAATATACAAGCCAAGTTCTATAATGAAAAATTCCCACTAGTATATGAAAGTGAAAGCATAGGAGACTCTCTATCATGAAGATTATGGTGCAACTTTGAAGCACAAGTGTGGAAAAAGGATAATAGCATTGCCCCTTCTCTCTTTTCTCCCATTCTTTTGGTGGGCTTATTTGGCCTCTTTTATTTTTGTAAAGTCCGGAGACTCATCCCAACTTGTGAGGGAATCATAGCTTCCATCATCCGCTCCTCACATGGGGACAATGCTCTAATAATGATCATCACACTTTTATTTACTTACAACTCGATACTTAGAACAAAATATGACTCTATCTGAATGCCTCCGGTGGTGTACTGGGATGTGCAATTATCTAGCGTAGCAAATGACATGAAAAAACAGAAAAGCCATGAAAACATCATGCTAGCTATCTTACGATCATGCAAAGCAATATGACAATGATGGTATGTGTCATCATAAAACGGAACGGTGGAAGTTGCATGGCAAAATACCTCGGAATGGCTATGGAAATACCATAATAGGTAGGTATGGTGGCTATTTTGAGGAAGGGTATATGGTGGGTTTAATGCACCAACGGAAGTTGCGTGGTACTAGAGAGGCTAGCAATGGTGGAAGAGTGAGAGTGCGTATAATCCATGGACTCAACATTAGTCATAAATAACTCACATACTTATTTCAAAAAATTATTAGCTATTGAAACAAAGTACTACACGCATGCTCCTAGGGGGATAGATTGGTAGGAAAATACCATCGCTTGTCCCCGACCGCCACTCATAAGGAAGACAATAAATAAATAAATCATGCTCCGACTTCATCACATAACGGTTCACCATACGTGCATGCTACGTACGAGAATCACAAACTTTAACACAAGTATTTCTACCAATCCATAATTGCTCACTAGCATGACTCTAATATCACCATCTTTATATCTCAAAACAATCATAAGTAATCAAACTTCTCATAGTATTCAATGCTCTTTATATGAAAGTTTTTATTATATCCCTCTTGGATGTCCATCATATTAGGACTAAATTCATAACCTAAGCAAATTACCATGCTGTTTAGAGAGACTCTCAAAATAATATAAGTGAAGCATGAGAGTTCAGAAATTTCTATAAAATAAAGCCACCGCCGTGCTCTAAAAAGATATAAGTGAAGCACTAGAGCAAATTGCCTAGCTCAAAAGATATAGGTGAAGCACATAGAGTATTCTAAAGATTCACGATTAATGCATGTCCCTCTCAAAAGGTGTGTACACCAAGGATGATTGTGGAAAACTAAAAATCAAAGACTAATATCATACAAGACGCTCCAAGAAAACACATATCATGTGGTGAATAAAAATATAGCTTCAAGTAAATTTACCGATAGACAAAGACGAAAGAGGGGATGCCATCCGGGGCATCCCCAAGCTTAGATGCTTGGTTGTCCTTGAATATTACCTTGGGGTTCCTTGGGCATCCCCAAGCTTAGGCTGTTGCCACTCCTTATTCCATAGTCCATCAAATCTTTACCCAAAACTTAAAAACTTCACAACAGAAAACTCATGAGATCCGTTAGTATAAGAAAATAAATCACCACTTTTTGGTACTGTTGTGAACTCATTCTTTATTCACATTGGTGTAATATCTACTGCATTCCAACTTCTCCATGGTTCATACCCCCCCGATACTGTCCATAGATTCATCAAAATAAGCAAACAACGAATAGAAAACATAATCTGTCAAAAGTAGAACAGTGTGTAGCAATCTGAAAACTTCGAATACTTATGTAACTCCAATAATTCTGAAAAATTAGGACAACATGGGAAATTTGTATATAAATCTTGTGTGAAAAATCCAGATCAAAGAACGCTTCTGTGGTTTTTTAAAATTATTTTTCTGGGCACAAAAGTTTCTGTTTTTCAGCAAGATCAAATCTACTATCACCGTAAGCCATCCCAAAGGTCTTACTTGGCTCAAACACTAATTTAAACACCAAAACACAATTGCTATAGAGGTAATAGTGTGTATTTATTGCAAAACAAAACAAAAAAACAAAAACATAATAATAAAATTGAGTTGCCTCCCAACAAGCGCTATTGTCTAACGCCCCTACTAGCTAGGTATAAAACATAGACCTAGGTATTGTCGTGCAACTCCTTCTTAATCAAATCGTCCAAAAAAATTCTTAGCAAATCTTTATTTTCTTTCCTTTCCTTTCTAATAGGTGAACTCAATTCATGGAAAGGACTCTGATTAGTATCCTTGGCATTGATAGACCCATAGTCCGAATCATCTCCATAGATATCATCATATAAAACTCGTATCTCATTTTTAATAGGTTGCCTAATCATCTATTCTAACCAATCATCATTGAATCCTACATAAATTACCCTAGTTATCCAATCAAATTTATCATAAGTTTCAAGGTAGATAGTTTGGTTAATTTCTGAGTAGGGAACTCTCCTCCTAAGATTGTCACTGTAAGATTGATAATCTCTAGATTCCAAGCTACACAAAGTTTCTTTATCATGGAGAATTTCTTCAATCAGGGGTTGTTCAATATCTTTATTATAGAAAGAAAAAGTTTCCCTAGCCTCTTGTATTATAAAATCAAATTCCCGCATAAGGATAATAGTGGCAATCTTTTTGGCTTTAGGATAATTAGTAATGGGGAGTTCGTAAAACACCTTTTGCAAAGCGGGATGGATGTGCACAAATTTTCTCTCCAATTTATCGATGAGCATGAAAATAGCACCCACATAAAAATTTGTATCAAGAAGAATAGATATCTTATTAATAGACATTGTTCCCGTATAATCAAAGAATTCTTGAATGACACTGTAACACCCACGATGCGGCTATATCTCCCACGTGTTGGGGCACGACTTAGAGGCATAGCCGCATGGTAGGTTTTTCACAGGAGGGGTAATCTTTACACATCCCATGTACTGAATAATAAAGGGATAAAGAGTTGGCTTACAATCGCCACTTCATACAAATACAAGTTACACATACATCATCTAGAATACAATCAAGGTCCGACTACGGAACCAAAATAAAGAAAGAGAACCCCAAATGCATAGATCCCCGATCGCCCCAACTGGGCTCTCTACTGATCGTCTGGAAAGGAAACACAACAACGAAAAGGTCTTCATCGAGCTCCCACCTGAGCTCGGTTGTGTCACCTGCACTGGTATCATCGGCACCTGCAAACTGTGTGGAAGTATCTGTGAGCCATGAGGACTCAGCAATCTCACACCCGCGAGATCAAGACTATTTAAGCTTATGGGTAGGAAAAAGGTAGTGAGGTGGAGTTGCAGCAAACACTAGCATATATGGTGGCTAACTTACGCAAATGAGAGCGAGAAGAGGAGCAAAGCACGGTCGTGAACTAGAAGTGATCAAGAAGTGATCCTGAATATACTTACGTTCAAGCATAACACAAGAACCGTGTTCGCTTCCTGGACTTCGCCGAGAAGAAACCATCACGGCTACACACGCGGTTGTTTCATTTTAATTAAGTTAAGTGTCAAGTTCTCTACAACTGGACATTAACAAATTCCCATCTGCCCATAACCGCGGGCATGACTTTCGAAAGTTCAAAACCCTACAGGGGTGTCCCAACTTAGCCCATCACAAGCTCTCATGGTCAACGAAGGATATTCCTTCTCCCAGGATAACCCGATCAGACTCGGAATCCCGGTTACAAGACATTTCGACAATAGTAAAACAAGACCAGCAAAGTCGCCCGATGTGCTGACAAATCCCGATAGGAGTCGCACGTATCTCGTTCTCAGGGCACACCGGATGATACATCCTACAAGTAAAACCAAACCTCAAGTTGCCCCGAGGTGGCCCCGCAGTCTACTCGGTTCGGACCAACACTTAGAGAAGCACTGGCCGGGGGGGGGGGGTTAAAATAAAGTTGACCCTTGAGTCTGCAGAACCCAAGGGAAGGTGATAGGTTGTTAGTGCAAATGTAAAACCAAGGCTGGGCCTTTCTGGAGGAGTTTTATTCAAAGCGAACTGTCAAGGGGTTCCCATAACACCCAACCGCGTAAGGAACGCAAAATCAAGGAACGTAACACCGGTATGATGGAAACTAGGGCGGCAAGAGTGGAACAAAACACCAGGCATAAGGCCAAGCCTTCCACCCTTTACCAAGTATATAGATGCATTAAAGTAAACACGATATAGTAATGATATCCCAACAATATCCATGTTCCAACATGGAACAAACTTCATCTTCACCTGCAACTAGCAACGCTATAAGAGGGGCTGAGCAAAGCGGTAACATAGCCAAACAACGGTTTGCTAGGAAAGGTGGGTTAGAGGCTTGACATGGCAATATGGTAGGCATGATATAGCAAGTGGTAGGTATCGCGGCATAGCAAAAGAGCGAACAACTAGCAAGCAAAGATAGAAGTGATTTCGAGGGTATGGTCATCTTGCCTGCGAAGTTCTCCGAGTTGACGAAAAACTCGATCCTCGTAAGCGTACTCAACGGGTTCCTCGATCACGAACTCGTCTCCCGGCTCTACCCAAGGCAAGAATACAAGCAAAGGAAACCACAATCAACCACGGTGCAAAGCGCAAGCAACATGATGCAAAACATGGCATGATATGCGGGATGTGATATGCAATGCATATGCGAGCTTCGGAAGGCAAAGATTGATCAAGGCATCAACTTGGCAAACCAAGTGTGCCGATGGAAAGATGAGTTGATTTTGGTCGAAATCCATATAAAGATCACCGGAATCAGATGCACGGTTTGCAAATGGCAAGCAAAACAAGAATGGCACAATTCTGCGATTAACAACACGATACCATCTAGAATGCAACAAGAAACTAAGCTACTGCACTCCAACATAGCAACAAAGCACATGGAAGGGATCTACTCAAGATGCTTGACAAAAAATGAACACTGAGCTATGGCTAAATCACATAAGAACAGGTTCAAACAAGCATGGCAAAAGTGCAAAAGATATCAGCATCTCAGACTTAGCGAAAATCACAACATGCCAGGAGTTAACATCAGGAAGCAATGTTTAGAGCAAGTAAACAACATGCTACAGGATCATATCATAGTAAACAAAGGCATGCCATGAATCTACTCAAAGCATAGAACAAGAGTCCCTTACTGACCATAAGCCAAAAGGGCACACAAAATATGATGGCACCCATGTAAACATAGCAAGTTTCATTAACAAATTCAGACTTAGCAGAAAACTGGACATGGCATAAACAGAATTATGAAGGCCTATTTTCGAGCTTGATTCACTCGTCACAAGGCATTGCATGACAAGCTAAGCATAGCACTAGCAAGAATACATGTTCATGAAGCTAACCATGGCAAGAACAAGTACATAGCATGCTTGGATCAACTACAAAAACCTTGGCAAAACTGATTAACACGTAAACAATCTACTAGGAACATTTTATAGCAAAAGTAGAGCAAGATTAAGTCATGCTAGGGCACTCCATAAATGCAAAAGGGGACATGGATGGATAGAGCACAACCATATGTCCAAATCATCCTTACTGAAGATACTCAAAATAAGCATGGATCTCACTGTAGCAACATGAATACATGGCATAAAAATAACAACAGAGTAAAGACTTAGTGAAATTCTAAGTCCCTGAAAACAGTAATATTACGAGAGCTACTTTGCATGCTTTTGCTAGTCACCACATTGATCACAAAAATACATGGCATACACCCCTGTAAATATGGCATGACATAGCCCAAAACACATGTAGAGCGCATGTTCATATGCAGCACACAATAAATGTAGCAAAAATGACAAATGCTCATACTTTGCTAAGAATCAGCACCTAACATTTTCTAGCACTCTTGCATCAACGATTTGGGCATCAAGATGGACTCAAACAAGCATGACACAATGGAACAAAATGAAGAGCACACCCTGATGAACATTTTGATATATCATGCATGCAAAACGGAGCTACGGATGAGGAGTTATAGCATGATGGACAGAGGCATAAAACTTATCAGATCTGGGACTTCGTGGAATTTTACCCTGCGAAAACTGGACGAGGAGGTCCCGGGACGGAGAGATCCGAGGACAGGCGCGGGCGTTTGGTTCGGTGGCTTGGTGGATCTGGTCCACCTCCAGGTCCGGCGACGGAGGATGACGCTGGCGAGGCGGCACACTCCGGCGATGGACGGTGACGAGGAGGCGGCGGGGCCGAGCTGGCGCGGGCGTGTGCGGCGGCGCCGGATGCGGGCGGCAGCGCGCGGGCATGGCGGCGGCCGGAGGCGGGCAAGCATGGTGGTGCCGGTGAGGCGGCAACCGGCGGCGGGCGGCGGAGCTCGGGGAAGGTCGCGGGCGGAGGCGGGCGCGGCACGTCGGGCCCGGTTGCGCCCGGGGCGGGCCAGCCTCGGGCCCCGGCGGGCTGCGGCAGCGCGGGAGGAGAGAGAAGGTGTGGGAGGCCACGTGGCGGCGTTCGATTGGGCAAGGAGACGGTGGCGAACATGTCCGGCGGCGGGGAAGTTGTCCGGTGGCGTAGAGGAGGATTGGATCTAGGGTTTCGCCTGAAAATTGGACGGGGAAGACCTTTATATAGGTAGAGGGAGTTAGGAATGTCCAAATGGAGTGCGGTTTTCGCCCACGCGATTGTGATCGAACGGCGGAGAGGATGGAGGGGTTTGGATGGGTTATTGGGCCACTTTAGAGGGGTGTTGGGCTGCAACACATATGAGGCCTTTACGGATCCCCGGTTAACCGTTGGAGTATTAAACGAACTCCAAATGGCACGAAACTTGACAGGCGGTCTAGCGGTGGTGTACCAAGGCCGCTTGGCAAATCTCGGTCCATTCCGAGAAAGTTTAACACCCGCACATGAAAAGAGGCAAAAGGGGAACGCCGGTGCACGTAGGAGTGTCGGATTGCAAAACGGACAACGGGGAAAATGGTCGGATGCATGAGACGAACACGTATGCAAATGCGATGCACATGATGACATGATATGATAAGCATGACATGAACAAAATGCAAAACAAAGACAAAACCCAACCATGAAGGGAAAATCATATCGCATCTCCGGAAAAGGCAAGAGTCAGAGTACAAATATGGAAAGTTGTATCCGGGGCGTTACAGACACTTTTCCCAATAATATTACCTTCTCCCACATGAAAAGTTTTTGCTTTATAATTAGGAGGGGTTTTAGTTTCGTGATCTAAGGAACAAGGATCAATTTTTTCTTCAATATTTTTGCTAGCAATATTCTCAAAATTTTCAACGATAACCTCCCCAGATTTAGACATGATGGAAACAACCCGATCTAGCACATGAGCAAACGAAAAGACGAATGGAAGACGGGCGAATAAAAAGGCAAATATTTTTGTATTTTTCAGAAAACATTTTAGAAGTGGGGGAGAGGAAAGCAAGAGGCAAATGGCAAATAATGTAATGCAAGAGATGAGAGTTTATGATGGGTACTTGGTAGGTTTGATGTAGATCTCCCCGGCAACGGCACGAGAAATTCTTCCTGCTACTTCTTGAGCTTGCATTGGTTTTTTCCTTGAAGAGGAATGGGTGATGTAGCAAAGTAGAGATAAGTATTTCCCTCAGTTAAGAACCAAGGTATCAATCCAGTAGGAGATACAAGCAAGTCTCCAATCTATGCACCTGCACAAACAATCAAACGTTTGCATCCAACACGATAAAGGGGTTGTCAATCCCTTCACGATCACTTGCAAAGGTGAGATAGAGATAGATATAAAAGATTACTAAAACATGAAACAAAGTAAAAGTAAATAAATTGCAGCGAGATATTTTTGAGTTTTTTTGGTTTATAGGTGTAAAAATATATGATGGAAAATAGACCCGGGGGCCATAGGTTTCACTAGAGGCTTCTCTCTTCAAGGAAAATAATACGGTGGGTGAACAAATTACTCTCGGGCAATTGACAGAAAAGCACAAAGTTATGATGATATACAAGGCAGTGATTATGAATATAGGCATCACGTCCATGTCAAGTAGACCGACTCCTGCCCGCATCTACTACTATTACTCCACACATCGACCGCTATCCCGCATGCATCTAGAGTATTAAGTTCATAAGAACGGAGTAACGCCTTAAGCAAGATGACATGATGTAGAGGGATAAACTCAAGTAATATGATGAAAACCCCATATTTTTACCCTTGATGGCAACAATACAATACATGTCTCGCTACCCCTACTTTGTCACTAGGTGAGATCACCACAAGATTGAACCCAAAACTATGCACCTCTCACATTACAAGAAAAACCAATCTAGTTGGCCAAACCAAACCGATAATTTGAAGAGAAATACAAAGATATAAAATCATGCATATAAGAATTCAGAGAAGATTCAAATAATATTCATAGATAAACTGATCATAAATACACAATTCATCGGATCTCGACAAACACACCGCGAAAGAAGATTACATCAGATAGATCTCTAAGAACATGGTATTGAGGATCAAAGAGAGAGAAGAAGACATCTAGCTACTAGCTATGGACCCGTAGATCTGTGGTAAACTAGTCACGCTTCATCGAAGGGCAATAGACTTGATGTAGAAGCCATCCATGATCAAATCCCCCTCTGGTAGCATGCCGGAAAAGGTCCCTAGATGGGATCTCATGGGTACAGAAGGTTATGGTGGTGGAAAAGTATTTTGGTGGACGCTTCTGGTTGTTTGGGAATATTTGTGAATTTATAGAGCTGAGGGGGAGGTCGGTGGACTCCCGGGGGGCCCACAACGCAGGGGTTGCCCCCCTAGGGTGTGCCCTGAGGGCTTGTGGAGCCCTCAGGACTCTTCTGACTTCATCTCCAAGTTCCGTGGATGTCTTCTGGTCCAAGAAAAATCCTCGCAAAAGTTTTATTCCATTTGAAATCCGTTTGATACTCCTTTTCTGTAAAACTCAAAAACAAGGAAAAAAACAGAAATTGGCATTGGGCTTTGGGTTAATAATTTATTCCCAAAATTAATATAAAATAGCATATTAATGCATACAAAACATCCAAAATAGATAATATAATAGCACGGAACAATAAAAAATTATAGATACGTTGGAGACATATCAGTGGAAAGGCCAAATCATGGAAAACAGGAAATGGGCGAACTGATGTGTATGGTTCGTGCGCACGGGGTAAGTGAGGCCCGTGTGCACGGGGTCCCGATGGCCCGTGCACACGGGGTGTTCTGGAAACTCAAGAACACCTAAGGATTTGCAAAATCCGGCCAAAATCGATGGTTGGGTGGGTGGGGAAAGGTGGTAAGGGGTAGATCCACTTGTCAAACACGAAATTCGTGGATCAAAACAACCAAATCTCACAAGATTTAACAAATTGCAAGAAAATTTTTGGGGCTCTTTTTGGTGGGGATTTTCGAATTAGGACAAAAAAAATAACAAAATCAAGCTAGAAAATGGGGGGTAGGGACTCCAAGATGTGAATCAACCTTGCTCATGATACCAAGATGTTGTAGGGTGAAACCCTAAGATGGATCTTTTTACACTTGGAGGGGGGAAATGGATGAACACCAAGAACACAAAGATGAATTCACTCCAACAAACCCCAATCACGCATCCACTAGAATAGCAAACACATAGATCCACAAGATTACAAGCATAATCAAAGGAAACAAGCACTAGGTAGAGTTCTTCCCACTCTAAGAGATGAGGTCTTGATGATGGTAGTCTTCTCTAGGAGGAGGTCTTTAAATCCACAAGTGGATCCTCTCCTAAGAGGTCTTGATCTCCAATGGAGTGGTAGAAGGAGCAAAGCTCTCAAAATACCTCGCATATGTCTTTGTTAACCGTAAACATAACCCTAGGTACATAATTTATAGGCATTTGGATGAAGTGGGTGAAGAGGAGGCCAATAGCCCAGCATCGGCCGATCATCCTGTAGGGCCCGTGCGCACGGGACACGGTACACGGCCGTGCACATGGGGTGCTACAATGGTAGCTCCCTATGTAGCCCATGGGCACGGGGTCTCAGGGGGGCGTGCGCACGGGTTCACCTGGGACTTCTTGTCCTGCTCCTTTGGGGCTTCTTCTTGTTCCTCAAGGTCTTGGGGTGCTTCGCCTACTCCTTGGTGACGATCCTCAGCTTCTTGGGAGTGTTCCTCTTCGTATCTAATGATACATATTGCATTTTGGTGAGGTAGTGGCCAAGTTCCACTCGTGTCCATATGCATGTCCATTAGGAAGGAGTTTACCTCGGTTTCCATTGCGCGTGCTCTAGTTCTTGTCACAGGTCCGCGTGGTGCTTGATATGTTGGTCTAGAGTCCATGGAGATGATGGAAGGATGCTCCGCATCATATAGGTTCTTTCAAGTATGTCTCCCTTGTGGTCTACTCAGCACACTTTATATAGTTCGAGTTGAGAGGTTAAATTGAAGAGACAAAACATGGGTGGGCTACCCTACTGATCCTTATCGGGCACCTCACCTTTGATCTATACTCACGCTCGTACTCCAAGGGCTTCCTAGTCTTTCGGACATCTATCGGTTTCCTAGGGGAGCGTACCGAGACCATTCCTCTTATCCTCATTAGTAGCCTCTGAGTGCTAAGTGCCTTTCTGTTGGGAGGTTGCTTGGAACATGTCTGGTGATACATGTCCATCGTATCTATCTTTTTTGATTATTTCATGCCAATATTATACAACTTTCACATACTTTTGGCAACATTTTATATGATTTATTGGACTAACCTATTGATCAGTGCCTAGTGCCAGTTCCTATTTTTGCATGTTATTTGTTTCGCAGAAAATCCATATCAAACGAAGTCCAAGTGAAATAAAATTTTATGCAAAATTATTTTGGAATATATGTGATTTTTGGGAGTTGGAATCATCGCAAACGGGGGCCCATAGTGTAGCGACCCGACCTCAGACGGTCAAGTCTCTGTGCTTAAGTGTCATCCCTGGATCGGTATGCTGACACACACAGTACTTGAGGATTTATAATAGAGGTAAATCACATGTAAAAAGTAACGTAAATACTATTACCTCAATCCAAAATAGCGGAAGTAACAAGGTTGTGGATTCCCATCAACACCAACGGCAAAGTTGAGTGTAGAAATCGTAACCCTAACGGATCACTTACTCGTCGTAAGAAATCCTGCAACATGAGACGTTGCAGCCACAAAGGTCAGTACATTGAATGTACTGGCAAATTCACACCATAGAGAACGATGAACAATGGCTATCACTACATGCATATATGGCTGGTGGAAAAGCTCTATGGTTATATGTTTTTGCGAAAAGCCAATTTTTCCCTACTGCAAAGGAATAATTTTTTATTTAACTATCATGGTGGTTGTTGAACATTGAGAATGGTTGACAGCATTCTCAATCCCAATTAAGTAACATCATTAAACCCAACAAAATTAATTTAAAGTAACATGATGAGATTCACATGATAATCCAAGTACTAGATACTCAAGATGTCCATAACCGGGGACACGGCTAACCATGATTAGTTTATACACTCTGCAAAGGTTTGCGCACTTTTCCCCACAAGACTCGATCTCCTCCATTGTATTTCTCGCACTACAAGGTGTTTGAGAAACGGATGACCGAGACATAGTCTTTCAGAAGCGTTTGCACCTTACGATGGGTAGACCGTACCACCTACAACCCCTACATCTGCTAGTCTACCACTGTAAGAGTTCACACGACTTAATCAACTATGCTAGAGCCCATAATAGCTTGTGGCTACACACGGAAGTTTCTAGTATGAATAATCTCATGATCCCTTTGAGCCTGGGTGGTGGTCCATAAAAAACAGGCAATCCTGGTCTACCCAGGTGCCTAGACAGGCAATCCTGGAATAACCAGGTACCTCAATCCACCCAGATGTGTGTTTAAGTTGCCACCTTAAGTAAACCATTAATTAACAATCTCACATCGGTCATGGATACTCTCAAAACCCAATCCACGTCTACGAGCATAGCATGGCACTATAAGCATAACGTAATAGTAACTCCCAAGGGTTTGATAACAAACAGGTAATGGGTACTACCTCAACTACTTCCCATCCCACAATTTAATTAGATCCTAATCATGCAATGTTTGAGGATTGATCTAATGCAATAAAACTGGGTATGAAAGGGGCTATGATCAAAGTGTGAACTTGCCTGCAATGTTGATGAAGATGATTCGCACTCAAAAATCTCGATAGCTCTACTCGTCACACTCCGGTCAATCTATCGGGATCAAGCAATAGTAACCTCATATAAGCAATCACTCAGAAGACCAGAAAGATCGAAGAAGTCGATTCGGAAAACATCAAAACCAAGCAAATAGCTCTTGCAACATAAAACAATTTCTAACAGTACCAAAATTATTTGAATTTGGCCTTATCAGAAAGTTTAGGTCAAGAGCTTCGATTTGCAAAAAGAATCAACTCAAACGGAGCTACGAAACTCAAGTTATGATCAAACGAAGTTTGAATTCAAATCTGATCTAATTTAAATTTTAAACTTTTCAAAAACATGTTTGAGTTGGATTACTGGATAGAGGAGATCATAGCGAAGAAGTGGCCGTTGGTTTCGTTGGATTTGGACAAACAAGTAAAAAGTTATGGCTATTTGAAAAATCAGGGCCAAGCTGTTTTACGTAAGAAAAAATAGCTACGGGCTAGGGTCTAATGTATAAATACGTAGACTAATTGATAATCTAATTATTTTATTATATTAGTCTAAAAATAATAAACTACGAAGGTATAAAAAAAACAAAGAAAGATACCTTTATAAGGCAGAGAAAAGACAATTTTGAAGAGAGGAGACAACTTCCAGAAGTCGCGCCGGAAAGGAGAAAAATATTTTTCTTATATGAATCTAGTCAAACCAAAATATTGATTCAACCCGAATCGAATGATTTTTGGAGGCTCTATGGATCTATATTTATTGGTGGAAAAGAGGCTTAAGGGTCAAAGGCTAGGCAATGTGGGATTAAACGTAGACGAAAATATACGAAACAGAGAAGAAAAGAGGCGGATGGGCCTAAAGGCCTTCGGCCGGCCACACGCTGCGGCTGCGTTTTTTTTAGAAAAAATCGGACCAAGAGAAAAAAATGAAAAGGCTAGGATAAAGAAAAAAAATAGGGCGCCCGCTGGTACTATGATGCGCACGTGAGCGACAGTTAGTTTCAGGCGCGCGCGCAGTTTTTTGTTTTTTTACAGAATGCGATAAACTGAAAAATGAAAATAAAAATAAAACTTTATATAGGCATATTATATATCATAATTTTCAGAAAAAGATTTTCTACAAGTTGAACATTTTTATAATGCCAAGTAAAATCCACAGAAATTTAGATAATTCAAAGAGTGCTACTGGTCTAATACAATCCAATAAAAGTCATTTAAAAAATATCAAAATGATTTCAAATTTATTTCTCTCCAATTTTCTGTTGTAGGGAATCATGTTACACTAATTTCCATATATTTTATTTTTGGAGAAAAATAATTTGAATAAAACTCAAATAACTCCAAATTCAAAATAAATTCAAAAGAACTTTGAATTTAATTCTTTGAAACTCCCAACTCATATTTCATATAATTTGAAGAAGTCATTTTATCTTCTCTCATGAAAATCATTGAGCTGCATGAAGTTTATGAATTGAAATATTTCCAAATGAAATTCAATTATTTTCAGATACCCTTTCATTTAATTTAAATGGAAGAAGTCATATCATCTTCGCTCAAGGGTTTTGTATTTGAAAAGAATTTGAATTCATGGAGATCAGAAAGCAAATATGAAATTTTGGGAAAGTCCTTTTATTCCCTCTCATTTAACTTCCAAAAAGTTTCGAATTCACTCACTTTCAGTCAATCAATCAAACAATTAATCAAATCTATCTATTTTATATAACATTCCAAAATTTAGAATTTTGGGATGTTACAAACCTACCACCCTTAAAATGAATCTCGTCCTCGAGATTCGGAGAGGCTAGAAAGAAATAGGTTAGGGTCGGGGTCTTCTCAAAATTCATCAATTGTCGCAGGAGGGGGTTTGGGGTGCTACCACCCTTAGAAGCATGGTTACGGTTCCATCAAAACTCATATACTTCATCCATATTGTTAACAGTGTCGGTCTTCTCAGATCTTCAGGATAATTCCTTATCCGGGCTCTTCCGGTAGTGGCATAACCTTTACCACAATTCTTCTGTCCTTTCATCTTGGTAAGGTTATTCTGAGACTGGGTCTTCTTACCTGACGGGTCTGGCGCCAGTACTAAACAACTAATCGATATCTCATGATGGTCAACAATTTATGGTTTCTCCTGCAGGAAATGGGTCTGGGTTGATCCTCACCGTATAACCTACGGTTGGCAAAAGCTGCCTTGTACAAGGGAAAAATACCTATACCATTCTAAGGCTTAAACAAAGTTTTGATCGTCGTCTCTCTACTATAGGTAAGTCACTCAGATTTACCACCCCATAAAGCAAGGCGAATAATAAGAGTAAGTCAGTATGGTGATCAATCCATCCCGCACCCAAATCATTACCATGTATACAGTTTAGCGAATCTCGCATACTAACACTCGGTCATCCTCACAAGCATTGCAAAATTTTTCTTGTCGACGAACGAAGTTCGGATATATCCATAGATTCTGCAAGCCAAACAACCATCTATCGTTCCTTCACAACTCTCAGGTTTTGCATAACTCCTATAAGATCGTCTGTTGATAAAATCGTAACTTCTTTCAGGGTTTTTCCTTCAACAAGAATGTGCTTGCTTCTTGGCAGGTCCTGGGGCCTGTGGGTTATGGCCCATCTCATCACTTGTAGTCCTTGAACTTATCATCGGGCAACTGATCATTGTTCCAACTTCCTAGTATTCTTAAATCCATCCAATTGTACTGTCTTCCTTCCTTCTATTGGCACCAAACCAAGACGTGAGTACTCAGACTCATCATGGAGTTTCCATTGATCCATATTTCCGACATCATACCTCCTTTATATCCAATAGTAATTTATCTCTTCATCCTCGTGGGATATCCCTCATACCGGGATAAAAACTTATACTTATGAAGTCCATATTCCACTTCGGGGAACATCATTATCCTTTCCAGGGTCAAGTGTCCTTTACAGGGGAATATTGGCCATCTCTGCATGGCACTTCTTCAACTGGGAAACGTGAAACACATCATGAACTCATGACGGTCCTTCAGGTGACTCCAACTTGTTGGCCACTTCTCCCATACGCTCCAAAACTCGGTATGGTCCTACAAATCTCGGGGCTAACTTTCCCTTAACTCCGATTCGTTTAACTCCTCGCAGAGGGGGCACACGAAGACATGCTCTGTCTCCAATTTCATAGACTACCTCCTTGCGTTTTTTAGTCTGCATAACTCTTTTTCCTGGACTGAGCTACCTTCAGTCTATCTCGAATCAACTTAACATTCTCTTCTGACTCCTTGATCACATTTGGTCCAACAACTGACGATCTCCAACTTCATCCCACATACTCTTGGGGCATCACACATATCGAGACAAAACTCATATTCATTTTGTCCGAAATCCACTCAGTGGAGTATCCTTATCTTTTCCAGGGGTCAACGGTTCTTACAGGGTACTACCACCCTTAAAATGCACGAATCTTCCATAGACCATATTTCTCATATCCTCAGAATGGCCAAAATTCTTCTTCATAGAGTAACAACTCATAAAATCCATATCAGTACCAACGATGCTAACTTTATTCATTCTCAAGTGATTACAATCTCTCGCTTTTCCATTACATGTCTCAACTCAACACCTCAATATAAAAGAAAATGTTCTCACTTCTACTACTCCATTTCTTTTGTTGCAAACTCAACTATCTAGCACAAGTTTCCTTCTCCTTGGGGCATTCTCTGGCAAAGTGCCCTGCTCCATTACAACGAAAACATATCACTTCTGACAAGTCTCGAGGTTTCCTTTTTGGGCAACTGTTGAGGTAGTGCCCTGACTCCTTGCACCTGTAATAGGTGATATGACTCAAGTCCTTCCTGGGCTCCAATTGGTTTCTCTTCCTGGACTTTTCCAATTCAATCAGGGCTTCTATTTCCTGTGGGTCATACTCTACTTCCTCCATCGAGAATTCTACTAGATCCCCATTCAAACAATTTTGGGAGATGTGTCCTTCTTATCCACATGAATAGCAAGACTTAGTGCAGGGTTTACTCGGGTCCTCTTTAGGTGTGTCCTCCACATTTTCCTTCATCACGGGTTCTTCTGAAATTTCCATAAGGGCTCCTTTCTTTAATTCTTTCTTCTGTTGTACGGTTCTTCGTACCATGGGGTAAATGTGACACTGAGCAGGATAGTGGGTAGTCCCTTCACACAAGAAACAAGTAATATGCCTAATTGGGCATTCTTCAACTGGGTGACTTCCTTCACAATTAGGGCATTCATCCTTGTGTTCTTTATGGGTGTGTCCTATTTCTCCACAAATCTTGTATGCACAAGGTTTCCTCATATCCTTTCCGTAAGGCTTCAACTTCTGGGACACAAGGTGAGATCTTTGCAGAGTCAACTTAAATTCTTTCCAAGTGGTTATTCCTTGCCATCCATTGATGGTTTGGTACATCCTCCACCAAGTAGCAGCACCTCTTTCAAAGCATTGAAGAGCATGCTGGGTCATATCATTTCCAACTATAGGGTTATTCTTCATGTGATCCTCCATGTTCTGAATCCATTGGTCCGTCTCCAATTGACCCATCGGTCCAGAAACTATAAGCTCATCTTCATTCATCCTCTATTGGGTCCATGTGGGTTTGGGGTAAGATAAGAGAGAGGGAGAGGGATACATACAATACAAAAAAAGTTTTGAAAAGACAGATTTTATTTGTGGCCGTCGGGAAAAAACATCAAACAAATGACAGCTCACAAACGTCGCATCTAACGTAGGTATATAACAGGGGTTTGGTCTTCTAAAGGTCAATAAATCTTCAAAGTCATCAAACCCATCAAGTCTTGTTCATGCCTCCAATGGCTTCTTCCAATCATGCTTGTCCTTTTCCAGTTCTTTTGCCAGATCATCTCTATTGACGTGAATTCTCTCGTGACCTCCTTTAATATTTCTGGAGTTGCATTCCAAACTTCCGGGTTTCAACATCCTTGACATGAACCATGATCCTGCTGTCCTTCAGTTCTTAACGAATCTCCGGTATCTCGAGGTTTTGCTCCTCCAGCTTGGCTACTTCAGCTCCTTGGTCCTAAGTTCTTCACGGAATGCTTCTTTGTCGAATATAGCTTCCTGCAGGTCCATCTTAAAATCCTTGATGTAATACTCCAGATCATGGTGATACACTAGCTAAGGTTAAAACTTCATCTTTTGCTGACAGATGCTCCATTAGCCTTCTACCATCCAATCCTTCCATGCATATGCATGCTTAACCCAGCACGGTGACAATAGCATAAGCGGGCGATAACATCATGGATAGCCATGTTTCTGCCCTTGTCATTTCCTCGAGCTATCATTCCATAGTTGATATCTCCTGCCTTAGGGTTTTCCTTGGCAGAACTTTGAGTTTTTAACTCTCCATGCTCCGGTCTTTCTCCGATACACCTTGATCTCGGGTATTGACAACTTTCATAGTCTGCCAAGTTCCAAAAGGGTAGCCTTCCTAGGTCATACAAATCTGGGAATTCTTCAAAGCCTTCAAATTCTCCTTGTCTTCGGTCTTCAACCGTTGTAGTTTCCATTATTCAGATGCACAGTAAAATCCTCTTCCTTCCGAAGCGGTCTTAGCTGTCCAATATCTTGTACTTCTTGGAGTGGTCTCATCAGTCGAATCCTCGAGTGGTCAAAAGGGAAAAAGGGGGTATGGTCTCACTAAAGGGAATTTTTGAATAAGCTCAGAAGAGAAGAGAGGTAAAAGGTCTTTTTGAAAGGGAAAGTTGTAGAGAAAAATCTTTGCTATGGGCTTGCCAGTTTCTAGGGTCACGTCCTAGAGTCAACATGTGCTCTGATACCATCTTGTAGTGACCCGACCTCAGACGGTCAAGTCTCTGTGCTTAAGTGTCATCCCTTGATCGGTATGCTGACACACACAGTACTCGAGGATTTATAATAGAGGTAAATCACATGTAAAAAGTAACGTAAATACTATTACCTCAATCCAAAATAGCGGAAGTAACAAGGTTGTGGATTCCCATCAACACCAACGGCAAAGTTGAGTGTAGAAATCGTAACCCTAACGGATCACTTACTCGTCGTAAGAAATCCTGCAACATGAGACGTTGCAGCCACAAAGGTCAGTACATTGAATGTACTGGCAAATTCACACCATAGAGAACGATGAACAATGGCTATCACTACATGCATATATGGCTGGTGGAAAAGCTCTATGGTTATATGTTTTTGCGAAAAGCCAATTTTTCCCTACTGCAAAGGAATAATTTTTTATTTAACTATCATGGTGGTTGTTGAACATTGAGAATGGTTGACAGCATTCTCAATCCCAATTAAGTAACATCATTAAACCCAACAAAATTAATTTAAAGTAACATGATGAGATGCACATGATAATCCAAGTACTAGATACTCAAGATGTCCATAACCGGGGACACGGCTAACCATGATTAGTTTATACACTCTGCAAAGTTTGCGCACTTTTCCCCACAAGACTCGATCTCCTCCATTGTATTTCTCGCACTACAAGGTGTTTGAGAAACGGATGACCGAGACATAGTCTTTCAGAAGCGTTTGCACCTTACGATGGGTAGACCGTACCACCTACAACCCCTACATCTGCTAGTCTACCACTGTAAGAGTTCACACGACTTAATCAACTATGCTAGAGCCCATAATAGCTTGTGGCTGCACACGGAAGTTTCTAGTATGAATAATCTCATGATCCCTTTGAGCCTGGGTGGTGGTCCATAAAAAACAGGCAATCCTGGTCTACCCAGGTGCCTAGACAGGCAATCCTAGAATAACCAGGTACCTCAATCCACCCAGATGTGTGTTTAAGTTGCCACCTTAAGTAAACCATTAATTAACAATCTCACATCGGTCATGGATACTCTCAAAACCCAATCCACGTCTACGAGCATAGCATGGCACTATAAGCATAACGTAATAGTAACTCCCAAGGGTTTGATAACAAACAGGTAATGGGTACTACCTCAACTACTTCCCATCCCACAATTTAATTAGATCCTAATCATGCAATGTTTGAGGATTGATCTAATGCAATAAAACTGGGTATGAAAGGGGCTATGATCAAAGTGTGAACTTGCCTGCAATGTTGATGAAGATGATTCGCACTCAAAAATCTCGATAGCTCTACTCGTCACACTCCGGTCAATCTATCGGGATCAAGCAATAGTAACCTCATATAAGCAATCACTCAGAAGACCAGAAAGATCGAAGAAGTCGATTCGGAAAACATCAAAACCAAGCAAATAGCTCTTGCAACATAAAACAATTTCTAACAGTACCAAAATTATTTGAATTTGGCCTTATCAGAAAGTTTAGGTCAAGAGCTTCGATTTGCAAAAAGAATCAACTCAAACGGAGCTACGAAACTCAAGTTATGATCAAACGAAGTTTGAATTCAAATCTGATCTAATTTAAATTTTAAACTTTTCAAAAACATGTTTGAGTTGGATTACTGGATAGAGGAGATCATAGCGAAGAAGTGGCCGTTGGTTTCGTTGGATTTGGACAAACAAGTAAAAAGTTATGGCTATTTGAAAAATCAGGGCCAAGCTGTTTTACGGAAGAAAAAATAGCTACGGGCTAGGGTCTAATGTATAAATACGTAGACTAATTGATAATCTAATTATTTTATTATATTAGTCTAAAAATAATAAACTACGAAGGTATAAGAAAAAAAATAAAGAAAGATACCTTTATAAGGCAGAGAAAAGACAATTTTGAAGAGAGGAGACAACTTCCAGAAGTCGCGCCGGAAAGGAGAAAAATATTTTTCTTATATGAATCTAGTCAAACCAAAATATTGATTCAACCCGAATCGGATGATTTTTGGAGGCTCTATGGATCTATATTTATTGGTGGAAAAGAGGCTTAAGGGTCAAAGGCTAGGCAATGTGGGATTAAACGTAGACGAAAATATACGAAACAGAGAAGAAAAGAGGCGGATGGGCCTAAAGGCCTTCGGCCGGCCACACGCTGCGGCTGCATTTTTTTTAGAAAAAATCGGACCAAGAGAAAAAAATGAAAAGGCTAGGATAAAGAAAAAAAATAGGGCGCCCGCTGGTACTATGATGCGCACGTGAGCGACAGTTAGTTTCAGGCGCGCGCGCAGTTTTTTGTTTTTTTACAGAATGCGATAAACTGAAAAACGAAAATAAAAATAAAACTTTATATAGGCATATTATATATCATAATTTTCAGAAAAAGATTTTCTACAAGTTGAACATTTTTATAATGCCAAATAAAATCCACAGAAATTTAGATAATTCAAAGAGTGCTACTGGTCTAATACAATCCAATAAAAGTCATTTAAAAAATATCAAAATGATTTCAAATTTATTTCTCTCCAATTTTCTGTTGTAGGGAATCATGTTACACTAATTTCCATATATTTTATTTTTGGAGAAAAATAATTTGAATAAAACTCAAATAACTCCAAATTCAAAATAAATTCAAAAGAACTTTGAATTTAATTCTTTGAAACTCCCAACTCATATTTCATATAATTTGAAGAAGTCATTTTATCTTCTCTCATGAAAATCATTGAGCTGCATGAAGTTTATGAATTGAAATATTTCCAAATGAAATTCAATTATTTTCAGATACCCTTTCATTTAATTTAAATGGAAGAAGTCATATCATCTTCGCTCAAGGGTTTTGTATTTGAAAAGAATTTGAATTCATGGAGATCAGAAAGCAAATATGAAAGTTTGGGAAAGTCCTTTTATTCCCTCTCATTTAACTTTCAAAAAGTTTCGAATTCACTCACTTTCAGTCAATCAATCAAACAATCAATCAAATCTATCTATTTAATATAACATTCCAAAATTTAGAATTTTGGGATGTTACACATAGTGCCCACAAGACACCAGGGCATGCCCCAGGGGCCAGGCACGTGGTGGTGGATTGTGCTCACAAGTACGTTGGTTGGAGATCTACTTCAGGCGCAAGGAAGCTTATATCCAGAAAAAATCGTGTTAAAATCTCAGCGCAATAGGGGTTACGGATCTCCTGGAATATAAGAAACAATTTTCGGCCAGATCTGGGGAAGGGCGAAACATAAGAGAACAGAGAGGGAGATCCATTCTCGGAGGGGCTCCTGCCCCTCCGCCTCCATGGAGGCCATGGACCAGAGGGGGGACTGTCCTCCCATCTAGGGGGAGGCCAAGGAAGAATAAGAAGGAGGGGGCTCTGTCCCCCACTCTCCCGGGGCTAGGATCGTGATGGCGATCTACATCAACAATCTTGCTACCGTCAACACCAACTCTCTCCCCCTCTATGCAGCGGTGTAACATCCCTTCTCCCCGCTGTAATCTCTACTTAAACATGGTGCTCAACTTCATATATTATTTCCCAATGATCTATGGTTATCCTATGATGTTTGAGTAGATCCATTTTGTCCTGTGGGTTAATTGTGATCTTGGTTGGTATGATTGTATATTTTATTTATGGTGATGTCCTACGGTGCCCTCTGTCTTGCGCAAACATGAGGGGCCCCCGCTGTAGGATGTTGCAATATGTCCATGGTTCGCTTATGGTGGGTTGCGAGAGTGACAGAAGCTTAAACCCGAGTAAGTGGGGTATGGCCTATGGGAGTAAAGAAGACTTGATACTTAATGCTATGGTTGGGTTTCACGACCTTAATGGTCTTTAGTAGTTGCGGATGCTTGCTAGAGTTCCAATCATAAGTGCATATGATCCAAGTAGAGAAAGTATGTTAGCTCATGCCTCTCCCTCATGTAAAATTCCAAGAATGATTACCGGTACTTTTTATCGATTGCCTAGGGACAAATGACTTTCTTGTTGACAAAAGCTATCCACTTTTATTACCTTGCGATTTATTCGTAGTTTTATTCTCGCAAAGTACTCGTAGTTTTATCCTTGCAAAATAGTTTCATACTCATTTCTGGTAAAGCAAACATCAAGTGTGCGTAGAGTTGTATCGGTGGTCGATAGAACTTGAGGGAATATTTGTTCTACCTTTATATCCTCATTGGGTTCGACACTCTTATTTATCGAAGAAGGCTACAAACGATCCCCTATACATGTGGGTTATCAAGACCTTTTCCTGGCGCCGTTGCCGGGGAGCAATAGTGTGGGGTGAATATTCTTGTGTGTGCTTGTTTTCTTTATCACCAAGTAGTTTTTATTATCTGGTCTAAGTTGTTCTCTATCTTTAGTTATGGATATGGAACACGAAACACCAAAAAAATTAGTTGTACTTGCTACTCATGGAGATGGGGAACCTCCTAAAACCCTCGACGCTCGTTATGTGAAAAATATTATGCACTACTTTGATAATCCTGAGAAAACCCCATTCAACTTGATAATGGGAGTATCCAACTTTAGGGATTATCGCTTGACTCAAAAAGTAAAACTGTTATGGGATCAAATTCATATGTGGCATTGGTATGCTCGAGAGCTATGCTTAAGATATGATTATACTTGTTGCTCTAGGATGAACGCTCCACACCTTCCCTTTTCATGCAAATTTAATGAATATGAAACGTTGGCTTCTTATGCTAATGGTATATATGATTACTATGATGTGGAACAAATAGAAGAATTTGTTGCTTTTAAGGGTGCTTATGAAATTGAATCTTTGTTTGATAAGTTTGAAGATTTTGATGATTCAGTTTATAGACCTGAAAATTTTGCTATCCTTAAATATTGCTATGATAATTATAAATACAATTCTGATATTGATGAATTTATTGAGAAAATCTCCGCTGTCCAAGAAAAGACTAATATTTTACAGGAGACTATGGAAGAAGAAATTGATGATATTGTGAGCTCATTGGATGAAAAAGATGATGAGGAGAGCGAAGAACAAAAGGAGGAAGAGCGGATTAGCTACCCGTGCCCACCTTCTAATGAGAGTAACTCTTCAACTCATACATTGTTTAATGTCCCTTCGTTCTTACCGAAGGATGAATGCTATGATAATTGCTATGATCCCTTTACTTCTTTTGAAATATCCTTTTTGATGAACTTGATGCTTGCTATGCTTGTGGCCAAAATGCCAATATGAATTATGCTTATGGAGATGAACTTGCTATAGTTCCTTATGTTGAGAATGAAATTGTTGCTATTGCACCCACACATGATAGTCCTATTATCTTTTTAAATTCTCCAAACTACACTATATCTGTGAAGTTTGCACTTATTAAGGATTACATTGATGAGTTGCGTTTTACCATTGCACATGACGATTTTGATGAATATAATATGCATGTGCTTGCTGCTCCTACTTGCAATTATTATGAGAGAAGAACTATATCTCCACTTCTCTATGTTTCCAACATGAAAAAATCGCATGAAACTGCTTATACTATGTATTGGCCCTTGATGTGCAAGAATTGTTCTTGTATGACATGCCGATGCATAGAAGGAGAGTTAGACTTTTTCATTGCATTATATATGTTTCTTTGTGCTCACTACTAAATGCCAAATCATTGTTAATTAAAATTGGCTTTGATATACCTTGGGATCCGGGTAGATCCATTACTTGAGCACTTTATGCCTAGCTTAATGGCTTTAAAGAAAGCGCTGCTAGGGAGACAACCCAAAAGTTTTAGAGAGTCATTTATTTCCGTTGAGTGCTTTTATAAAGTTTAAAAAACAAAAAAAATATAGAGGGGAACATAAAAATTTTCAACAAAAGAGAAGCAATTGGAAGTTATGCATTGGAGAAGTGAGGGTCGACCTTGAACACTTGTGTTCATGCTCATGGAAACAATGCAGAATTTTTCATGAAAGTTCCCGCAAAAATAATTATCCCCTTGTACAAATCGTTTCTATTGTAAAATTATTGTGCCAAGATTTGCCTTTAGGATGAATAGATTGCTTGTTGGTATGTGCGGTGTAGAAACAAAAACTTTGGCTGTAGCGCGTGAATTTTCATTTTTGACTGGAACGTCAAACGTTTCTGAAACATTTTGCACAGTCTTGCTATACAATTTTTTTTATTTTGTCCTATTTTTTCAGAATTTTTGGAGTACCAGAAGTATGGTTGATGTTCAGATTGCTACAGATTGTCATGTTTAAGACATATTCTGTTTTTGATGTATTGTTTTGCTTGTTTTGATGAAACTATCGATTTTATCGTTGGTATAAGCCATGGAAAAGTTATATTACAGTAGCTAAAATGCAAAAAAAAATATGAATTGGTTTGCAACATTACTTAGAGTAGTGAGTTGTTTATTATACTAACGGATCTTACCAAGCTTTCTGTTCAGTTTTGTGTGGATGAAGTGATCAAAGATCGAGGAGGTCTCGATATGAGGAGAAGGAGGAGAGGAAAGAGCTCAAGCTTGGGGATGCCCAGGAAGGCATCCCATCTTTCTTCAACAAGTATTAGTACGTTTTCGTTCTCGTTTTGTTCATGTGATATGTGTGAATCTTGGAGCGTCTATTGTGTTTAGTTTTTACTTTTCTTTTATGCACCATGCTGGTATGAGATAGTCCATGGTTGATTTATAAAATGCTCATTTCACTTCACTTATATCTTTTGAGTGTGGCCTTATAGAATGCTTCATGTGCTTCACTTATATCATTTGAAGTTTGGATTGCCTGTTTCTCTTCACATAGAAAACCGTTATTTGAAGAATGCTCTTTTGCTTCACTTATATTTATTAGAGCTTGGTCTTTTGTAGAAAGAATTAAACTCTCATGCTTCAATTATATCTATTTAGAGAGTTAATGGGAATTGGTCAATTGCATGGTTAGTCATGAAATCCTACATAAAACTTATGGATCACTGAATATGATATGTTTGATTCCTTGCAATAGTTTTGTGATATAGAGATGATAATATGTGGGAGGTACTAGTAAATGGTTGTGGTTTGTAAGAATATTGGTGTTAAGGTTTGTGATTCCCTAAGCATGCGCGTATAGTCTCTCGTTATGCTATGAAGTTGGAGCATGATTTATTATTGATTGTCTTCCTTATGAGTGGCGATCGGGGACGAGCGATGGTCTTTTCCTACCAATCTATCCCCCTAGGGGAATGCGTAGTAGTACTTTGCTTCGAGGGAAAATAAACTTTTGCAATAAGTATATAAGTTCTTTATGACTAATGTGAGTCCATGGATTATACGCACTCTTACCTTTTTGCAATTTGCTAGCCTCTACGGTACCGTGCATTGCCCTTTCTCACCTTGAGAGTCGGTGCAAACTTCGCCGGTGAATCCAAACCCCGTGATATGATACGCTCTATCACACATAATCCTTATTATATCTTCCTCAAAATAGCCATCGTACCTACATATTATGGCCTTTCCATAGCCATTCCGAGATATATTGCCATGCAACTTCCACCGCTTCTGTTTTGATGATTTGAGCATTCATTGTCATATTGCTTTGCATGATCATATAGCTGACATAGTATTTGTGGCTCAGCCACTGTTCATCATTTTTCATACATGTTACGCTAGATCTTTGCACATCCTGGTATTGCCAGAGGCATTCATATAGAGTCATACTTTGTTATAGGTATCGAGTTGTAATTGTTATTTCTTTTGAGTTATATGTAAATAGAAGTGTGATGATCATCAATTTTCATTATTAGAGCATTGCCCCAGTGAGGAAAGGATGATGGAGACTATGATTCCCCCACAAGTCGGGATGAGACTCTGGACAATGAGAGAGAGAAAAAATATAAAAAAAGAAAAAAAAGAAAAAAAAGAAAAAAAAGAAAAAGAAAACAAAGAAATAAAGAAATAAAGAGAGAAGGGGCATGCTAGTTCCACACTTGTGCTTCAAAGTAGCACCATGTTTTTCATATGGAGAGTCTCCTATGTTGTCACTTTCATATACTAGTGGGAATTTTTCATTATATGATTAGATGCACACCCACTTAGTTTCCATATTGAGCCTTCATACACTTATAGCTCTGAGTGCATTCGTTGCATGGCAATTCCTATTCCTCGGATTGATATCAATTGATGGGCATCTCCATAATCCGTTGGTTAGCCGCATCGATGTGAGACTTTATTACTTTTTTGTCTTCTCTATATTTACCCCTACCATCATACTCTATTCCACCCATAGTGCTATATCCATGGCTTGCGCTCATGTATTGCGTGAGGTTGAAAAAGCTAAAGCGCGTAAAGAAGTGTGAACTCATACGTCTCCAACGTATCTATAAATTTTCATTGTTCCATGCTGTTATATTATCATTCCTGGATGTTTTACAATCATTTTATAGTCATTTTATATCATTTTTTGGTACTAACCTATTGACATAGTGCCAAGCGAGCGCCACTTGCTATTTTCTGCATGTTTTTTACATCGCAGGAATCAATATCAAACAGAGTCCAAAAGCAGCGAAACTTTTTGTGGATTTTTTGGACCAGAAGACATCCACTGGGCCAAAGAAGTACCGAAGAGGGAGCCCGAGGTGAGCACTAGACACCAGGGCGCGCCTGGAGGCCCAGGCGCACCCTGGTGGGTTGTGCCCACCTCGGTGGCCTCCCGAACCGTATCTTTGCTCTATAAATACCCCAATATTCCAGAAACCCTAGGGGAGTCAACGAAAATCAATTCCTGCCAACGCAAGTTCCAGAACCACCAGATCCAATCTAGACACCATCACGGAGGGGTTCATCATGTCCATTGGTGCCTCTCTGATGATGTGTGAGTAGTTCTTTGTAGACCTACGGGTCTGTAGTTTGTAGCTAGATGGCTTCCTCTCTCTCTCTCTCTCTCTCTTTTGATTCTCAATACAATGGTCTCTTGGAGATCCATATGATGTAACTCTTTTTGCGGTGTGTTTGTTGGGATCCGATGAACTTTGAGTCTATGATCGGATCTATCTTTTTATCCATGAAAGTTATTTGAGTCTTCTTTGATCTGTTATATGCATTATTGCTTATAGCCTCGTATTTCTTCTTTGATATTTGGGTTTTTTTGGCCAACTTGATCTATTTATCTTGCAATGGGAAGAGGTGCTTTGTGATGGGTTCGATCTTATGGTGCTTGATCCCAGTGACAGAAGGGGAACCGACACGTATGTATCATTGCCATTAAGGATGACAAGATGGGGTCTATTTCTACAAAAATAGATCTTGTCTACATCATGTCATCGTTCTTATTACATTACTCCATTTCTCCATGAACTTAATACACTAGATGCATGCTGGGTAGCGGTCAATGTGTGGAGTAATAGTAGTAGATACAGGCAGGAGTCGGTCTACTAATATTGGACTTGATGCCTATATAATGATCATTGCCTGGATATCGTCATGATTATTTGAAATTTTCTCAATTGCTCAATAGTAATTCGTTTACCCACCGTTTGCTATTTTTCTTGAGAGAAACCACTGGTGAAACCTACGGCCCCGGGTCTCTTCTTTATTATATTTGCCCTCGCGATCTATTTTTCTTTGCTTTTATTTTCAGATCTATTAAACCAAAAATACAAAAATACCTTGCTGCAATTTATTCTTATTTATTTTGTCTCGCGTTCCCTCGAGATATATTTATCCAATCTATCATATTTTTATCATGTCCATTTGCTAATTTCTGGCGCCGTTACCCGAAAGGGCACTACTAGGGAAAAGCTTATACATAGGATCTTACCAGCAGCGAGTTTTAAAATAAGGCGCTGCTGCAATGTAGCAATAGCGTGCTCCGGCAACAGTCACTGCTGAAATAGACGTAGCAGCAGCGCGCCTCCTCTAAGCCACGCTACTGCTATAATTCCCATGACCCCGCCGCGAAGCTAGTTCTAGCAGCAACGCTTTTATTCGGACCGCGCTACTGCTAGGTAGTTTAGTAGTAGCGCCTTTGTCTTTAGAGCACTACTGCTAAAACTAGCTATCTCCAACCCGGCCCCCGCACACTCACACTCACACTCACTCCCCCTCACCCCCCCGTGCGCCGGTCCTCCCCCGCAAGCTGCAGTCGCCTACCCCTCTTCCCTCTGTGTTGCCGTCAACTCCTCCTCCTCGCTGGACTCGGTACTGCCCTCCTCCTCCGTCCTCCCTCGACTCGCCGCCGGCCGGCCCCTCCTCATTCCGCCTTCCTCCTCCGTCCTACTCTCTTCTCCCTCCTCGAGTTGCCCCTCCTTCTCCCTCCTCCCTGCTACATTTTGATTTAGTAGGCTAGTTCATATGCAACATTTTGATTTAGTTGATATGATTTAGTTGATTTAGTAGGCTAGTTGATTTAGAACATTTTGATTTAGTTGATTTAGAACATTTTGATTTAGTTGATTTAGTAGGCTAGTTGATTTAGTTGATTTAGTAGGCTAGTTGATTTAGAACATTTTGATTTAGTTGATTTAGTATGTTAGTGGATTTAGTAGGCTAGTTGATTTAGTTGACTTAGTATGCACCATTTTATTGTTATTTTTTCTGTACATGGATAGGTAGATGCTTTTGTTTTTTTGTAATAAGTTATTTTTTTGGCAAAATGTAGGTGCCAATTTAGTTAAATTTGCCACTTGTTTTTTTATCAATTATCTTAGGCAATAGGGGGCCAAAATAGATGAAATGTCTTGGTAGGTGGTACCCTTATTTGGTACCCTTATAATTCTCCATAAAATTGCTTCTCACGGAAGAACCAAAAATATCACATGCTACTGTTTTTCTTTCCTGTGAAGTGGATCGTTAATCCTTTGCTCATATTGCTTTAGGAAAATGGCGCCGCCACCACCACCACTATGTCGACTGTGCAAGTCAAGGTGCGCCAGCAGCCTTGCAACTAGAAAGCTCTTTGACATCTACTTCCAGCCGAGTTTTCATCATGCGGTGGTAAGAAATTAGATGAAATGTAACAACTATTTTATTTTTAGTGTTGGCATTACTGCATTGTTTGCTTTTTTTACACAGATCGTCCCATGCAATGTGAGGTTGAAGTTCAACAAGCTGACAAGAGACATTGTGACATTTGAGGCTCCTGGGGGGGCGTACACTATGGAGGTCGAGAAAGGACGCAATATGTCGCAGATTGGAGGAGATGGATGGGCCCGTTTCCTCGCCCACATGCATCTTACTGGTGGTGAGTTGATCAGCTTCTCCTTCAGAGCAGAAAGACCCAAGCTTGCTGTCATTTATCTCAACCTGGTGGAAGATGATGAAGATGACGAAGATGATGAAGATGATGAAGATGATGAAGATAATGAGGACCCACTCGATGAAGATGATGAGAACCCACTTCATGAAGTCATTGTAGCTCAAATAATGAGGCTGAGCGAGGGGGAGGTGTGCAACCTATGGGACATAATTCCGCCACGTGATGACTTTGTCGGGGTGCCATTCGTGACCCGCCTGACAAGTACCATGGTCGATCGGCATGAAATGGTATGTTATACTGACTGTAGTAATTTGATGATATATATATGCTTTATTGTTATACTTACAAATGCAAATTATCCGATGATATGCTTAGTGAATCCGATGATATGCTTAGTGTAGAGTCCAATGATATGCTTTGTGGAATCTAGTCGGTGATATGCTTTAGTGTAGAGTCTGATCACATGCTTATTAGTGTAGAATCCAAGGAACTATTAATAGTGTAGATAATCCATATATACTTATTAGTAGAATTAATGATTAATTAGTACAAATGCGTAGTACTATGTATTTTGATAGTGTAGAAATCTAGACTTAATAGAAATATATTTGCAAGAGTATGTGCGAAGCTATTTATTAATTGATATGTTTTTCTTATTCAGAAATTGTGAAAGAACCTATCTGTGAGTTGTGGTATCGAGCCTGATAAAGAAGGCTTAGCTAGAGTATGCCTTACCGCAAGGGGCTCCGTCACCACCTGTACTTACCGCATGGACACAGACGGTCGCACACACTTAAACTCGGTTGGGCGGAAGAGATTCCTCATTGGCAAGAATCTTCGTGTTGGACAGGCCATCCTAATTACTATCAGGAACACCCACCGCCCAGGCTTGAGGATGATGATCGTCGTCGATATCATCTAGAACTATATATGTGTGTGTGTGGCTATATCATCTAGACCTACATATGATGATTGTCGTCGATATCATGTAGAACTACATATGATGATCGTCGTCGATATCATCTAGAACTACATATGATGATCGTCGTCGATATCACCTAGTACTGCTTGAGGATGCATGTTGAGTATATATGAAATTGTTATCTAGTACTCCCTCCGTTCCAAATTACTCGTCGTGGTTTTAGTTCAAATTTGAACTAAAACCACGACGAGTAATTTGGAACCGAGGGAATACTACCTAGTACCTATAATGCTTTATGGCTTTATGAAATTGATATCTAGTAGTACCTAGTATCTCAAAATTGCAGTTTATTGAAGCTGAAACGGGGTGGTAATGGTGAAAGATATAGCAGTAGCGCGGGGCTAGGAAATCGCTGCAGCTAACTAATAGTAGCGTGTTCTGGAAAAGCGCTGCTGATATAGTCAATAGTAGTAGCGCGAGTACAGACAACGCTACTACTAAGAGTTAGCTGTAGTGCCTTATTGGTAGCACGGTCGCCCGCGCTACTGATAGCCTCAAAACCCATGCTACTACTAGGGTTTTCCCTAGTAGTGGGGATTGACAACCCCTTTAATACGTCAGGTTGTGAGTATTTGTTATCTGTGTGCAGGTGTCGTTCATGTAGTCTTGCGTGGTTCTCCTACTGGTTCGATAACCTTGGTCTCATCACTGAGGGAAATACCTACCGTTGTTGTGCTGCATCATCCCTTCCTCTTTAGGGAAATACCAACGTAGTTCAAGCAGACATCAAAAGGAATTTCTGGCGTCGTTGCCGGGAAGACGTCATCAACATCTACCAGGTTCCTAATCACAAATCTCATCTCCTTGCAATTTACATTATTTGCCATTTGCCTCTCGTTTTCCTCTTCCCCACTTCACAAAAATTTGCTGTTTTATTCGCCCTCTTTTTTTGTTCGTCATTTTCTTGCCGGATCTGTTTTTTGAGTGCAATCTTGTTGCGTAGTCACAATGATTCAAGAGAACACCAAGTTGTGTTATTTCTCCAATACCAACAACAATGATTTTATTGGCACTCCAATTGCTCCTCTCGCCACTAGTGCGGTGTCTTGTGATATTAATATCGCTTTGCTAAATCTTGTTATGAAAGATCAATTTTCCGGTACTCCTAATGAGAATGCTGCATCCCATCTTAACACATTTGTGGAATTATGTGATATGCAAAATAAAAAAGATGTGGACAATGATGTTGTGAAGATGTAATTATTTCCGTTTTCTTTGCGAGATCGTGCCACAATTTGGTTTTCTTCTTTGCCTCTCAATAGTATCGATTCTTGGGATAAGTGCAAGGATGCTTTTATTACTAAGTATTTTCCGCACACAAAAATTATTTAGAACCCACTTCAAGAATTTCAAGAAACTTGAACATGAGCATGTTGCACAATCTTGGGACATGATGAAAAGTATGCTAAGGAATTGCCCAACTGATGGGTTAAATCCTTGGATGATCATACAAAAAATTTATCCGGGGTTGAACTTTGTTTCTCGTAATCTTTTAGATTCCGCCGCGGGTGGTACTTTTATGTAAATTAATTTTGGTGAAGCCACCAAATTGCATGATAATATTATGGCAAATTATTCACAATGGCATACCGAAAGAGCTCCTACTAGTAAAAAAGTTAATTCGGTTGAAGAAATTTCTTCCGAGTGAAAAAGTTGATGCTCTTATGAAATTGGTTGCTAATAAAAGCGCTCCTATTGATTTTAATGATGTGCCTTTGTCTACTTAGATTGAGAAAAATAGTGACGCCGTAGATGTGAATTTTATCTTGCGAAACAATTTCAATAACAATGCTTATAGAGGTAATTTTAATCCTAGGCCTTTTCCTAGTAATTCCTCTAATAATTATGGTAATTCCTATGGTAATCCTTTTATAATAATAATAGGAACACCTTTGATCTTGAGAATAATATTGAAGAAATTATCAACACTCAAAAAGTTTTCGATGCTACAATTGAATAAAAGCTGAATAAGATTGATGATTTGTCTAGAAGTGTTGATAGAATTTCTCATGATGTAGAAAATCTCAAGATGAAATTTTTTGCGCCTAAAGTTGAGGAATCAATTAAAGCTCTTTATGTTTCTATGTATGAAAGTAAGAAAAGAACAACTATGCTTAGAGCTAGAAGAGAATATTTATAAAAAGCTTTTTCTAGTGATTCCTTTCATAAAAGTAATGAATATATTAAAATGATTGGTGTTTCTTCTATTGATTCCTTGTTTACTAAAATTAAAATTGATGATAAAGGGACTGGAGAAGAATCAACTTTAGCTAGAAGGCATCCCAATAATTCGGAGTATGAAAATCTTGTTGAGAAAATTGATAAAAGTGGGTTTGAATAGGTCAAAACTTTAACTAGTGATGTGCCCACTCTTTTGGATTACAAAGACTTTAATTATGATAGTTGATCTTTGATTGATTGTATTTCTTTGTTGCAATCCATGATAATGTTGGGGAACATAGTAATTCAAAAAATTCCTACAATCACGCAAGATCTAACTAGGAGATGCAGATCAACGAGAGGGGAGAGTGTGTCCATGTACCCTCGTAGACCGAAAGTGGAAGCGTTTAGTAACGCAATTGATGTAGTCGAACATCTTCACGACCCAACCGATCCAAGTATCAAACGTACAACACCTTTGTGTTCAACACACATTCAGCACGATGACGTCCCTCGAGCTCTAGATCCAGTTGAGGATGATGGAGAGTTCCGTCAGCACGACGGCGTGGTGATGGTGTTGATGATGTGATCTGCGCAGGGTTTCACCTAAGCACTACAACAATATGACCGAGGTGGCAAACTATGGAGGGGGGCACTGCACACGGCTAAGATAATTAATCTTGTGTGTTCTAGGGTGCCCCCTGCCTCCGTATATAAAGGAGGAGAGGGGAGGCCGGCCGGCCCCTGTAGGGCGCACCAGGAGGGAGGAGTCCTACTAGGACTCCAAGTCCTAGTAGGATTCCACTTGGTGGAAGGGGGAAGAAGGAAGGGAGAGGGAGAGGGAAAGGGGGGCCGCGCCCCCTCCCCTAGTCCTATTCGGACTCCCCATGGGGGGGGCACCACCTCCTCATGGCCTACCCTCTATCTCCCCAAAGGCCCATGATGGCCCATTACTTCCCCGGGGGGTTCCGGTAACCCCCCCCCCCCCCGCACTCCGTTTTTACCCGGTACCTCTCGAAACTCTTCCGGTGTCCGAATAACATCGTCCAATATATCATTCTTTATGTCTCGGCCATTTCGAGACTCCTCGTCATGTCTGTGATCTCATCCAGGACTCCGAACAAACTTCGGTCATCAAGAACACATAACTCATAATACAAATCATCATCGAACGTTAAGCGTGCAGACCCTACGGGTTCGAGAACTATGTAGACATGACCAAGACACATCTTCGGTCGTCGGTATCTTCATACCTAGTTCAATCTCATTACCGGAAAGTCTCTCTACTCGTTCTGTAATGCACCATCCTGTAACTAACTCATTAGTCACATTGCTTGCAAGGCTTATAGTGATGTCCATTACCGAGAGGGCCCAGAGATACCTCTTCGATACACGGAGTGACAAATCCTAATCTTGATCTATGCCAACTCAACAAACAACATCGGAGACACCTTTAGAGCATCTTTATAATCACCCAATTATGTTGTGATGTTTGATAGCACACAAAGTGTTCCTTCGGTATTTGAGAGTTGCATAAACTCATAGTCAGAGGAACATGTATATGTCGGTGTTCTAGGAACGGGGGTGCCCAGACTTGCCTGCCTGCGGCCCATAGCGTGGCTCTGCGAGCGGGCCCGAACGGCCCATCTTCACCAACAAGCACTCAAGACCCTCGCGAGGGGCCAAGACTCGTGAGGCGAACGACACAAGACCTCCTCAGGCGCGACCTCACAAGGCTGGCTCGCGAGGGGCGGAGAGTTCAAGGCAAGGCAAACCTCGCGAGGTTCCCATGACGTGAGCCATGACGATCAAGATTAGGCGGGCGCCAGGCGGGTGCGAGCGCGCACAGTGTCCTTGTTTCCTCTTTGGTGATAAGGAAGCAAGCGCAGGCGCGGAGTACCGAGGTGTCAAGCAAAGGTTTCCATATCAGTGCAATGAGATGATGACCAGCAGGACGACAAGACGGAGATCACCATGGAGCCCAAGGCGGAGTCACCACCAGAGCCTTTGGTAGGCGAAGACTACTTTAATCAGGATAAGCTGCACTAGCTATCCCCTTTCGAATTGGCCATTGTTGGCTCCCTTACCGCTCAATATTTCGGGAGAGGACCATGGCCTCTATAAATAGGACTAAGCCACCACATTAGAGGGGGCTGGACCTCATTCAGTTCATCCTCACACCCACCAAGCACAAGAACACCTCGCCTCAGGAGGCTGTTCTTCCCCTTGTACTGTTCATCCTCAGCCCAAGAGGCAATCCACCACACCACACTGGAGTAGGGTATTACACCACAACGGTGGCCCGAACCAGTATAAATCTTGTGTCATTTGTGTTGCGAGTTCCTCGAGTTAGCCCATGAGATCTTAGCGAAGCTAGGACGTGGATCGGTAGGGGGAGATCTTCACGCGCACCCCAGTGTTCAAACCTTGAGGGTTTTACGGAAACCCGAGATCCGACATTTGGCGCGCCAGGTAGGGGTGCGCCGAAGCTTCCCTTCTGTCTCTCTGCGTCCTGTTGTCTCATCGTCTCCATGGCCGACGCTCGCCGGGCTCGCGCTGAACGCCGGGCTGCCCTCGCCGCCCGCGTTGCTCAGACGGCTCCCGTCGGCGGGCCACCCCGTCGTTCTCCGTCGCCTGCCCCCAACGCCGCCACCGTCCCGACGGGGAACGAGCAGCAAGCATCCTCGCTGCACCCCTCAGTGCGGCGGGACGGCGGCACCGCCACTCCATCACTGACCCCGGCCGGTTCGTCATCCCACGCTCGTCGCGCTCCCATGGACGCGCAGGCCGCTCTATGCATGGCGCGCGAGCTCTTGTGTTACCGCCCCGTCGACAACCTCTATGAGGACTGGCTTAACCGCATCGCCAAGCTTGTCAGCGCCGCAGGGGGCTCCCCCTGTGCTGTCCCTCTCGCTGCCTCGCCCTCCGCCAGTCGCGGGCGGCGTGGCCCATGGAGCGCCTCCACCACCTCTGCCCCAAGACGGAGTCTTGGCGCCCAGGTGCGCGACACCACGGCGTGACCTGCCGCGTCCGGCGCCCGCGCAAGAAGAAAGAAGCTGCCAAGAAGTCCCTCGGCCGCGAGAAAATGCCCCCGTGCTCCCTGCGCCACCACGGCAAGACCGCGTGTTGCCTGCGGCGGCGGTGCGCGGACCCCATCAAGGATGAGTTCTCCACCAGTGCTGAGTCCCGGTGACCACGGCAGGCTGCTGCGCCTTCACCCCTGAGCTGCGTAGCGTCGCTTGGCCGGGCAAGTTCAAGCCGGATCTGCCTCCTCGCTATGAAGACACCCGACCCCGCGGAGTTCCTGCAGCTCTACGAGCTGAGCATTGAGGCGGCCAACGGCGACAAGAAAGTCATGGTGAACTAGTTCCCCATGGCTCTCAAGGATGGTGCCCGCTCCTGGCTCCTGAACCTGCCTCCAGGCTCGATCTCCTCCTCGAATGAGATGCGCGACCATTTCGTTGCTAACTTCTAGGGCACCCGCGACCGCCCACCAGCTACCGGTGACCTACGCCGCATCAAGCAACCACCAGGAGAGACCCTCCAGAAGTACATCCAGCGCTTCAACAATGTTTGCCTCAAGATCCCTAAGGTGATGGATGAGGCCGTCATCTCTGCGTTCTCCGATGGCGTCCGCGACATCAAGATGAAGGAGGAGCTCGCCATCCATGAGGAGCTGTGCACGTCTCTGGAGTTGTTCAACCTGGCGACCAAGTGTGCAAGAGCTGAGGAGGGGCGCCTCTCCCTCCACGAGCTCCCGGCTGCGGACCCGGAGGAGAAGAAAGCCAAGGCCAAAGACGTGAAGTGCAAGGGAGCAGCCGTGCTTACGGCAGAGCCGGACACAAAGCGCGACAGGGACCAGCCCGAGTCACCCAAGAGCAGCCGACCGTTCTGCGCCTTCCATAACCTGCATAGCCACAACACCAGCGACTGTCAAGAGCTCAGAGCCATTCGAGAAGGATGCTTCGGTCGACGCCCCGAGCACAATGACCGGGGCTACGGCCGAGGAGGAGGACGTGGTGGTGGATGCTGGGATGACCGCAGCTCGCGCCAGGAGTGGCGTGACCGGCCTCGTGAGGACCGATAGCAGGACCAGCCTCGCGAAGGTGCCTGGAGGGATCAGCCTTGCGAGGACCGTCCTCAAGGCAATGCTGGGCTTCCTCCACTACCGCCACCAAGAAGGAATGATGACCATCACCAAGACGAGGGGGCTGGGGGCTTCCAGGAGCCGCGTGCTATCACCTGCATCTTGGGCGGAGCTCAAGCCCCCGCCTCACAGTGTATCTTCAAGCAGTTTGCTCACAAGGTGAATGCAGTCCTTCCCAAGCTCGAGGATACACGCCCGCTCAGGTGGTCCAAGTGCGCCATTACCTTCAGCTCAGCAGATCAACTCAAGTGCGCAGCTACCGCTGGCGCCCTCCCGATGCTTTGTTCACCAGTCATTAGCAACATGCAAGTTACCAAGACTCTCATTGATTGCGGCGCAGGGCTCAACGTCCTGTCCATTGACACGTTCGACAACCTCCAAGTGTCGTATGATCAGCTTCAGCCCACCAAGCCTTTCTCAGGAGTGACCGACGGCTCCACCACCCCGGTGGGGCAAGTCCGCCTCCCCGTCACCTTCGGACAACGCGGCAACTACCACACCGAGCTCATCGACTTCAACGACGCCCACATCCGCCTGCCATACAATGCCATCCTCGGGTATCCGGCACTGGCTGAGTTCATGGCCATGACGCACCACGGCTACAATGTCCTCAAGATGCCAGGAAGCGGTGAGATCATCACAGTCCCCTGTGAAGAAAGAGATGTGGTGTGCTCCCTCGAGCGCGCCTTCCAAGCAGCGTCAATCTAAGACCCCGACAACAATGCAGCTCAGAACCCTCCTGAGGTCGTCCCCAAGAATAAGAAGCAGCTACTCCATGTCGTACCTCAGGAGGGCAGCGCCGCAAGTGGCACCTCGTCAGGATTAGTGCCCACAACTAGGCCGCCTCCCTCTATCGCATAGGAAGGTGCGCCTGGTGCCCTCCTCGGGCAAGGCTCGGGGGCTCTCTTCTGGAGGGCCTCAGACCTTGCCAACGTCACGAGGGAGGCACTTGGAGGTGTGTTTCGCGGCACGTCTCCCTCAGGAGGACACTGGGCAAGGAGCGCTCGGCGCTCAGGAGTTCATCCCCAAGGTATCTCAGGAGCTTCAGGAAGCAAGAGCAATACGCGGAGACCGCCGCCCACCTGGCGTTGCTTCCCACCTAGGAGAGGGTGGTGAGCTGCGTGTCTGCATCGACATACCAGGGCTCAACCGAGCCGCATCTCAGGAGCGCTTCTGGCCTTCGCGTGTTGGGCGCTGCGAAGGTCCACCTCACAGCTACGTTCGTATGTTGTTTGACCTGCCGAGCGTGGCTGCTGCCTTCTAGCACAACCTGCGGAGCGTCATGGCGGGTCAGGAGGCCAGGCACCACGCAGTCCTGGCGGAGATGGCGACGGTCCTCAAGGAACCGCCTGGACCCCCAGGGCCTCCCGAGGCTCAGGGCCTCGGTGGCTCGTGAGGGGCAACCCCTTCGCCGCGTACCTTCAACTGCCTCAACACCCCTTCATCAACGGAACCAGGTGACATTTTCCATGTTCATTTAGCTGGGAGCGCCCAGGGGGCTGCATTATTCCCAGGCCACATGGGTCCATCCATGTGGCATGTATCCCTTCTTTTTTATGTCTTTAGCTTACCTTGCTGGGGGCGCCCTTGGGCTGCATCATCCCCAAGCCGCTCGGGCCGGACCCAGTGGCGCGTATCGTTCATGCATTTACCTGAGCTAGTTTGCTTTCCATGCTTAATCTACCTATGACCATCACCTGCTAGATTCTCACCCGCCACAGGGGCTACTCACACTGGCACAATGCTTGTGCTCGGGTCCGTCCCTGCAACATCTACAAACCTGAGAGGTCGAGCACTGGCTTGCGGCATGCCCCACGCACGTCACCTCACCCGGCCCTTAGTGCCTTCATCTCCTCGCGGAGCGACCAGCGGTGGACCGGCAACCGTAATGGCAAACCATGTCTCTCCTTGTGCTGGCTTGCAGGAATCTCCTGAAGGCGACGGCAGGCGGGACTGCGAGCTCCCTCTTCTCCCATGCAATCCGCTTGCGCGTTAAAAGGGGGGTACTGAGCATTGCGACTTAGGACCTCGTACTGGCTCTCCATCCCTCACCCCCTGGCCTTGACCATGGCACGCGACCTGGCATACCAGCGGCGGCTGAGCTCGCTCGAGGGCCGGGACCTGAGGACGCAGAGCACGAAGGAGAGCGTGGAGAAGGGGGGAGGCTCGCATGGGCCTGGCTTAGCTATGCTTCGAGCGCCTATGCATGAATCTAGCGCATCATGAGGAATCAACTCCGGACCGTCAAGATAAGTCTCGAGCCCGAGTTGGCTAAACCGCTAAGGACTAAGACCCATACTACCGCAACCCTGCTGTAGCAACGTCACCCCCCTTTCCTACCTCTCGACGGCTGCTTGAGCGCTAAAGGGGACCTCCTGAGCATCGCGCCTCAGGAACTCTTACTGGACCTCGGGCCGCTCACCTCCTGGCCTTGACCACGACACGCGACTTGGCATACCAGCGACGGCTGCAGCGCCTGGGGACCGAGACCTGTCAGCGTAGAGTGCCAAGTCGCCGCGAGGTCGGAAAGGGAGACCGAGATGAAGTAGGACTTGCGCTCGCACAAATTCATAATAAGGACAACATTTACAAGAGGCATTACAAAACCTTTACACACCCCACGGGGCATTTCTTGATTCCTTCCAAGGACTTGTCAAGTCGGACAGTTACCGAGGCAGCGTGGGGAAGCGGAGACGCCCACGTACAATCAACCGCCATGCGTCGACCAAGACCGCAGGCTATTGTGGCCCGCGAAGCTCCGCACTTGCCCCTTGGCTTTTCCTGGATGCTAAGACCGAGCGCGCCTTGGGCCCGGGGCTACTGTCGGCGTTCTGGGAACGGGCGTCCCAAGACTTGCCTGCCTGCGGCTCACGGCGTGGCTCTGCGAGCTGGCCCGAACGACCCATCTTCACCAACAAGCACTCAAGACCCTCGCGAGGCGGACGACACAAGACCTCCTCAGGAGCGGCCTCACCAGGCTGGCTCATGAGGGGTGGAGAGTTCAAGGCAAGGCAAACCTCGCGAGGTTCCAATTATGTGAGCCATGACGATCAAGATCAGGCGGGCGCCAGTGCGCACAATGTCCTTGTTTCCTCTTTGGTGCTAAGGAAGCAAGCGCAGGCACGAAGTACCGAGGCGTCAAGCAAAGGTTTCCATATCAGTGCAGCGAGACCATGACCAGCAGGATGGCAAGACGGAGGTCACCATGGAGCCCAAGGCGGCGTCACCACCATTCAGGATAAGCTGTACTAGCCGTCCCCTTTCGAATTGGCCGTTGTTGGCTCCCTTCCCGCTCAATATTTGGGGAGAGGACCAGGGCCTCTATAAATAGGACTAAGCCACCACATTAGAGGGGGCTGGAACTCATTCAGTTCATCCCCACACCCACCGAGCACAAGAACACCTCGCCTCAGGAGGCTGTTCTTCCCCTTGTTCTGTTCATCCTCAGCCCAAGAGGCAATCCACCACACCACACTATACTAGGGTATTACACCACAACGATGGCCCGAACCAGTATAAATCTGGTGTCCTTTGTGTTGCGAGTTCGTCGAGTTAGCCCGTGAGAACTTAGCGAAGCTAGGACGTGGATCGGTAGGGGAAGATCTTCATGCGCACCCCGGTGTTCGAACCTTGAGGATTTTGCCAGAACCCGAGATCCGACAGTATAAGTCATGAAGAAAGCAATAGCAATAAAACTAAACGATCATTATGCTAAGCTAACGAATGGGTCTTATCCATCACATCATTCTCCCAATGATGTGATCCCGTTCATCAAATGACAACACATGTCTATGGTTAGGAAACTTAACCATCTTTGATTAACGAGCTAGTCAAGTAGAGGCATACTAGGGACACTTTGTTTTGTCTATGTATCCACACATGTATCAAGTTTCCAGTTAATACAATTCTAGCATGAATAATAAACATTTATCATGATATAAGGAAATATAAATAAAAATTTTGTTATCGCCTCTAGGGCATATTTCCTTCAGTCTCCCACTTGCACTAGAGTCAATAATCTAGTTCACATCATCATGTGATTTAACACCAATAGTTCACATCTTTATATGATTAGTTCACATCGCCATGTGACTAATACCCAAAAGGTTTTACTAGAGTCAATAATCTAGTTCACATCGCTATGTGATTAGCACCCAAAGAGTACTAAGGTGTGATCATGTTTTGCTTGTGACATAAGATTAGTTAATGGGTCTATCACATTTAGAGCCATATGTATTTTGCAAATTTTCTATGTCTACAATGCTCTACATGGAGCTACTCTAGCTAATTGCTCCCACTTTCAATATGTATCCATATTGAGACTCAGACTCATCTGGATCAGTGTAAAGGCTTGCATCGATGTAACTCTTTACGACAAACTCTTTATCACCTCCATAACCGAGAAATATCTCCTTATAGTCTTCTAAGGATAATTTTGACCGTGGTGCAGTGATCCACTCCTGGACCAATATCTTACCCCTTGCCAAACTCATGGCAAGGTACACAATAGGTTTGGTACACAACATAGCATACTTTATATAAACTATGGCCGAGGCATAGCGAATGACTTTCATTCTCTTTCTATTTTTTGCCGTGGTCGTGTTTTGAGTCTTACTCAACTTTAGACCTTGCAATATAGGCAAGAACTCCTTCTTTGACTGTTCCATTTTGAACTACTTCCAAATCTTGTCAAGGTATGTAATCGTTGAAAAATCTTTATCAAGCGTCTTGATCTATCTCTGTAGATCTTGATGCTCAATATGTAAGCAGCTTCACCGAGGTCTTTCTTTGAAAAACTCCTTTCAAACACTCCTTTATGCTTTCCAGAAAATTCTACATCATTTCCGATCAACAATATGTCATTCACATATACTTATCAAAAAGGCTATAGTGCTCCCACTCACTTCATTGTAAATACATGCTTCACCGCAAGTCTATATAAAACTATGTGCTTTGATCAACTCATCAAAGTGTATATTCCAACTCCGAAATGCTTGCACCAGTCCATAGATGGATCGCTGGAGCTTGCACATTTTGTTAGCACCTTTAGGATTGACAAAACCTTCTGGTTGTATCTTATACAACTCTTCTTTAATAAATCCATTAAGGAATGCAGTTTTGACATCCATTTGTCAGATTTCATAAAATGTGGCAATTGCTAACATGATTCAGATAGACTTTAAGCATCGATAGGAGTGAGAAAATCTCATCATAGTCAACACCTTGAACTTGTCGAAAACCTTTCGCAACAATTCGAGCTTTGTAGATAGTAACATTACCGTCAGCTTGAAGATCCATTTATTTTCTATGGCTTGCCGATGATCAGGCAAGTCAACAAAAGTCCACACTTTGTTCCCATACATGGATCCCATCTCAGATTTCATGGCCTCAAGTGATTTCGTAGAATCTGGGCTCATCATCGCTTCCTCATAGTTCGTAGGTTCGTCATGGTCAAGTAACATGACCTCCAGAACAGGATTAGCATACCACTCTGGTGTGGATCGTACTCTAGTTGACCTACGATCTGAAGTTTCATGATCCTCATCATTAGCTTCCTCACTAATCACTAATTGGTGTAGGAATCACTGGAACTAGTTTCTGTGATGAACTACTTTCCAATTCAGGAGAAGGTACAATTACCTCATTAAGTTCTACTTTCCTCCCACTCACTTCTTTCGAGAGAAAATCTTTCTCTAGAAAGGATCCATTCTTAGCAATGAATATCTTGCCTTCGGATCTGTGATAGAAGGAGTACCCAACAGTCTCCTTTGGATATCCTATGAAGACACATTTCTCTGATTTGGGTTCGAGCTTATCAGGTTGAAGCTTTTTCACATAAGCATCACAACCCCAAACTTTAAGAAACGACAACTTAGGTTTCTTGCCAAACCATAGTTCATATGGTGTCTTCTCAACAGCTTTAGATGGTGCCCTATTTAACGTGAATGCACCTGTCTCTAATGCATAACCCCAAGACAATAGTGGTAAATCCGTAAGAGACATCATAGATCGCACCATATCCAACATAGTACGATTACAATGTTTGCACACACCATTACACTATGGTGTTCCAGGTGGCGTGAGTTGTGAAACTATTCCACATTGTTTCAAATGAAGGCCAAAGTCGTAAATCAAATATTTGCCTCCGCGATCAGATCGCAGAAACTTTATTTTCTTGTTACGATGATTCTCCACTTCACTCTAAAATTCTTTGAACTTTTCAAATGTTTCAGACTTGTCTTTCATTAAGTAGATATACCCATATCTGCTCAAATCATCTATGAAGGTCAGAAAATAATGATACTCGCCATGAGCCTCAACACTCATTAGACCGCATACATCGGTATGTATTATTTCCAATAATTCAGTGGCTCGCTCCATTGTTCCAGAAAATGGAGTTTTAGTCATCTTGCCCATGAGGCATGGTTCGCAAGTATCAAATGATTCATAATCAAGTGATTCCAAAAGCCCATCTGCATGTAGTTTCTTCATGCTTTGACACCAATATGATCAAAACAGCAGTGCCACAAATATGTTGCACTATCATTATCAACTTTGCATCTTTTGGCATCAATATTATGAATATGTGTATCACTACGACCGAGGTTCAATAAACCATTTACATTAGGTGTATGACCATAGAAGGTTTTATCATGTAAACAGAACAACAATTATTCTCTAACTTAAATGAATAATCGTATCACAATAAACATGATCCAATCATATTCATGCTCAACGCAAACACCAAATAACATTTATTTAGGTTCAACACTAATCCCGAAGATAGAGGGAGTGTGCGATGGTGATCTTATCAACCTTGGAATCAGTTCCAACACACATTGTCACCTCGCCCTTAACTAGTCCATGTTCATTTTGCAACTCCTGTTTCGAGTTACTAATCTTAGCAACTGAACCAGTATCAAATACCCTAGGGTTACTATGAACACTAGTAAAGTACACATCAATAACATGTATATCAAATATACCTGTCGCTTTGCCATCCTTCTTATCCGCCAAATACTTGGGGTAGTTCCGCTTCCAGCGACCATTCCCTTTGCAGTAGAAGCACTCAATTTCAGGCTTAGGTCTACTTGGGCTTATTCACGGGAGTGGCAACTTGCTTGTCATTCTTCTTGAAGTTCCCTTTCTTTTCCTTTGCCCCTTTTATTGAAACTAGTGGTCTTGTCAACCATCAACACTTGATGCTCTTTCTTGATTTCTACCTTCACCGATTTTAGCATCGCAAAGATCTCGGGAATGGTTTTCGTCATCCCTTGCATATTATAGTTCATCACGAAGTTCTAGTAACTTGGTTATAGTGACTAGAGAACTCTATCAATCACTATCTTATCCGGAAGATTAACTCCCACTTGATTCAAGCGATCGTAGCACTCAGACATTCTGGGCACATGCTCACTGGTTGAGCTATTCTCCTCCATCTTGTAGGCAAAGTACTTGTGAGAGGTCTCATACCTCTCGACTCGGGCATGAGTCCGAAATACCAATTTCAGCTCTTGGAACATCTTATATGCTTTGTGTCATTCAAAACATTTTTGAAGTCCCGGTTCTAAGACGTAAAGCATGGCGCACTAAACTATCAAGTAGTCATCATACCGAGCTTGCCAAACATTCATAACGTCTGCATCTACTCCTGCAATAGGTCCGTCACCTAGCGGTGCATCAAGGACATAATTCTTCTATGCAGCAATGAGGATAATCCTCAGATCACGGATCCAGTCCACATCATTGGTACTATCATCTTTCAACTCATTTTTCTCTAGGAACATATGAAAAATAAATGGGGAGCTATAACGTGAGCTATTGATCTACAACATAATTTGCAAATACTATCAGGACTAAGTTCATGATAAATTAAAGTTCAATTAATCATATTACTTAAGAACTCCCACTTAGATAGACATCCCTCTAGTCATCTAAATGATCACGTGATCCATATCAACTAAACCATGTTTGATCATCACGTGAGATGGAGTAGTTTTCAATGGTGAACATCTCTATGTTGATCATATCTACTATATGATTCACGTTTGACCTTTCGGTCTTAGTGTTCCGAGGCCATATCTGCATATGCTAGGCTCGTCAACTTTAACCCGAGTATTCCGCGTGTGCAAAACTGGCTTGCACCCGTTGTATGTGAACGTAGAGCTTATCACACCTGATCATCACGTGGTGTCTTGGCACGACGAACTGTAGCAACGGTGCATACTCAGGGAGAACACTTGTACCTTGAAATTTAGTGAGGGATCATCTTATAATGCTACCACCATACTAAGCAAAATAAGATGCATAAAATATAAACATCACATGCAATCAAAATATGTGACATGATATGGCCATCATCATCTTGTTCCTTTGACCTCCATCTCCAAAGCACCGTCACGATCTCCATCATCACCGGCTTGACACCTTGATCTCCATCGTAGCCTCGTTGTCGTCTCGCCAACTATTGCTTCTACGACTATCACTACCGCTTAGTGATAAAGTAAAACAATTACATGGTGATTGCATTTCATACAATAAAGCGACAACCATAAGGCTCCTGCCAGTTGCCGATAACTTCTACAAAACATGATCATCTCATACAAGAATTTATATCTCATCACATTTTGACCATATCACATCACAACATGCCCCGCAAAAACAAGTTAGACGTCCTCTACTTTGTTGTTGCAAGTTTTACGTGGCTGCTACGGGCTTCTAGCAAGAACCGTTCTTACCTAAGCATCAAAACCATAATGATTTTTCGGCAAGTGTGCTATTTTAACCTTCAACAAGGACCGACCATAGTCAAACTCGATTCAACTAAAGTTGGAGAAACAGACACCCGCCAGCCACCTGTGTGCGAAGCACGTCGGTAGAACTAGTCTCATGAACGTGGTCATGTAATGTCGGTCCGGGCCGCTTCATCCAACAATACCGCCGAATCAAAGTAAGACATTGGTGGTAAGCAGTATGACTATTATCGCCCATAACTCTTTGTGTTCTACTCGTGCATATAACATCCACGCATAGACCTGGCTCAGATGCCACTGCTGGGGAACGTAGTAATTCAAAAAAATTCCTACGATCATGCAAGATCTAACTAGGATATGCATAGAAACAAGAGGGGAGAGTGTGTCCACGTACCCTCGTAGATCGAAAGCGGAAGCGTTTAGTAACGCGGTTGGTAGGCAAACGTCTTCATGATCCAACCGATCCAAGTACCGAACATACAGCACCTCCGTGTTCAACACACATTCAGCACGATGACGTCCCTCGAGCTCTTGATCTTGTTGAGGATGAGGGAGAGTTCCGTCAGCACGACGGCGTGCTGACGGTGTTGATGATGTGATCCGCACAGGGCTTCGCCTAAGCACTATGACAATATGACCGAGGTGGCCAACTATGGAGGGAGACACCGCACACGGCTAAGACAATTGATCTTGTGTGTTCTAGGGTGCCCCTGCCTTTGTATATAAAGGAGGAGAGGGGGAGGCCGGCTCATGTAGGGCACGCCAGGAGAGAGGAGTCCTACTAGGACTCCAAGTCCTTGTAGGATTCCACTTGGTGGAAGGGGGAAGAAGGAAGGGAGGGGGAGAGGGAAAGGGGGGCCGCGCCCCCTCCCCTAGTCTTATTCGGACTCCCCATGGGGGGTGCCACCTCCTCATGGCATTCCCTCTCTCTCCCCTAAGGACCATGATGGCCCATTACTTCCCCGGGGGGTTTCCGGTAACCCCTCCGGCACTCTGATTTTACCCGGTGCCTCTCGGAACTCTTCCGGTGTCTGAATAACATCGTCCAATATATCATTATTTATGTCTCAACCATTTCAAGAGTCCTCGTCATGTCCGTGATCTCATCCGGGAATCCGAACAAACTTCGGTCATCAAAAACACATAACTCATAATACAAATCATCATCAAACATTAAGCGTGCGGACCCTACGGGTTCGAGAACTATGTAGACATGACCGAGACGCATCTCCGGTCAATAACCAATAGCAGAACCTAGATGCTCATATTGGCTCCTACATATTCTACGAAGATCTTTATCGGTCAAACCGCATAACAACACACGTCATTCCCTTTGTCATCAGTATGTTACTTGCCTGAGATTCGATTGTCGGATCTTCATACCTAGTTCAATATTGTTACCGGCAAGTCTCTTTACTCGTTCCGTAATGCATCATCCCGTAACTAACTCATTGGTCACATTGGTTGGAAGCCTTATAGTGATATGCATTACCGAGAGGGCCCAGAGATACCTCTCCAATACATGGAGTGACAAATCTTAATCTTGATCTATGCCAACTCAACAAACACCATCGGAGACACCTGTAGAGAATCTTTATAATCACCCAGTTATGTTGTGATGTTTGATATCACACAGAGTGTTCCTCCGGTATTCAGGAGTTGCATAATCTCATAGTTAGAGGAACATGTATAAGTCATGAAGAAAGCAATAGCAATAAAACTAAACGATCATCATGCTAAGCTAACGGATGGGTCTTGTCCATCACATCATTCTCCTAATGATGTGATCCTGTTCATCAAATGACAACACATGTCTATGGTCAGGAAACTTAACCATCTTTGATTAACGAGCTAGTCAAGTAGAGGCATATTAGGGACACTTTGTTTTGTCTATGTATCCTCACATGTATCAAGTTTCCGATTAATACAACTCTAGCATGAATAATAAAAATTTATCGTGATATAAGGAAATATAAATAACAATTTTATTATTGCCTCTAGGGCATATTTCCTTCAGATAAATTCCCCCGTGCTTATGAACAAAATAAAGCTTTTACTAAACATATTGTTGATGCTTTGATGGAAGCTTTGGAAGAAAAATTGGAATTAGAAGTTAAAATTCCTAGAAAATTACATGATGAGTGGGAACCTACTATCAAAGTCAAGACTAAAAATTATGAGTGTTTTGCTTTATGTGATTTGGGTGCTAGTGTTTCTACAATTACGAAATCTTTATGCGATGTGCTTGGTCTTACCGATATTGAAGAGTGTTCTCTAAATTTGCACTTGGCGTATTCTACTACAAAAAACCCATGGGAAGAATTAATGATGTTCTTATTCTTACAAATAGGAATTATGTGCCCATATATTTCATTGTTCTTGTTATTGATTGCAATCCGTCTTGTTCAATTATTCTTGGTAGAACGTTTTTATGTACTATTGGTGCCGTGATTCATATGAAAGAAGGCAATATTAAATTTCAATTTCCACTAAGGAAGGGTGTGGAACACTTCCCTAGAACAAGAATTAGGCCACCATATGAATCAATCATGAGGGCGTCATATGGATCTAGAAACAAAGATGACAACACTTAGATCCTTGCATTATGCCTAGCTAGGGGCGTAAAACGATGGCGCTTGTTGGGAGGCAACCCAATGAATAAAATTTATTTTTGTCTTTCGCTTTCTGTTCTTGAGTGTTTGCACAATTATGCTACTGTTATTATTGTGTTTTTTTGTATTTTTATTAGTGTTTGTGCCAAGCAAAGCCTTTAGGATACTTTGATTTGCTGAAAAACAAAAACTTATGCGCTAACGAAAATAATTCTCATTTTTAACAAGAGCGTGATAAAATACCAATTATTTTTGCACAAGATTAATATCCAAATTTCTCACGTTGTCCTATTTTTACGGAAATTTTGGAGTTGCAGAAGTATTCGAAATATCCAGATTGCTACAGACTGTTGTATTTTTGACATATTCTGTTTTCTTTGCGTTGTGTGCTTGTTTTAATGATTCTATGGTTTTGTTTGAAGATTTTTTGCCATAGAAAAGTTGGAATACAGTAGATATAATGCAAGAATAAAATATGAATGGGTTGCAACAGTAATTATAGTCGTGGTTTGTTTTCTTATACTAACGGATCTCACGAAGGTTATGTCGAGTTTTGTGTGATTGAAGTTTTCAAGTTTTGGGTCATGTTATGATGGATGAAGGAATAAGGAGTAAGAAGAGCCTAAGCTGGGGTATTCCCATGGCATCCCAAGTTATTATCCATAGAGAACCAAGCAACTAAGCTTGGGGATGCCTGTGTGGCATCCCCTCTTTCTTCTAATGACCATCGGTATTTTACCCGAAGCTATATTTTTATTCCTCACATACTATGAGTTTTGCTTGGAGTGTCTTGTATGATATGAGTCTTTGCTTGTTTTGCTTTTTGTTTTAAGTCTTGAATCATTGCTAGACACACCTATTTGAGAGAGCCAAAATTATGCCATCACTTGTTAGAATTGCTCTCTATGCTTCACTTAAATGTTTATAAGCTATTGAATTGCTCTAGTGCTTCACTTATATCTTTTTGAGCACGGTGTGCTTTAGTATTTTTGAAGAAATGCTCTCTTGCTTCACTTGGATTTATTTGAGAGTTAGTAAAATTTCTAAGAAATTCTCTCTTGCTTCACTTAAATTAATTTGAGAGAAAGAAATATAATGCTCATGATCTTCACTAATATTTGTTTGAGCTTTTCAAAAGCAACACATGAAAATTAGTTCCGAAGAGATAGATATCCAAGGAGGATATAATAAAACCTTTCATGAAGATCATTGGACAAAATAAACTTGATTCCTTGTAATAGTTTTGAGATATGATGATGTGATATGTGAGTCATGTTGATGAGTAATTATGCTTTAGTAAGAATATTGGTGTTAAGGTTTGTGATTCCCTATGCAAGCACGAATGTCAATAGTTATGCAAATAAATTACATCCTACTTGTGGTGCATTATTCGGTGTTAATTATGCTTAATGCTTGCTTATAAGATTTTTCGTTTCTTGGTTGGTCGCTTCTCAATCTTTTGTTGGCCTTCATTTTGCACTAAGTATGATCACTACTTGTGCATCCAAAATCCTTTAAACCAGTTTGGCCACATGAGTCCACCATACCTACCTATATGCGGTATTTCCATGCTGTTCTAAGCAAATTTGTATGTACCATCTCTAATTTTCAAAATAAATTTCTCTTTTGTATGCTCGTACCACTCTTGAAACGGTAGGGGGTGGCTAATATATTTCCATGCCTGATATGTTATTCTCACGATGAGTGTTTATTCACTTGTCATTACACGAGAGTAAGGCGAAGGTATTAGGGATGCCCAATCCCGGAATGAAAAATGAATTTACTTTATGTTGTCAAATAATAAATTCCTTGGGAAGTGTTGGTATGGAAGGCACCCGTGGATACGGCTAGCCATGGAAAGTGAAAGTATGGTTGAAAAAGGAAAAAAAACTTTAATTTCTGTTTGGGAACCGCCTATGATATATCTAGCATGGAAAGTATTGGGAACTACTCGATCGTTCTCATTGACAGGAAAAGCATGCCTCCCAAAATGTTTTTATCTCTATCTTTTTCGCTTGAGCTCTAGCACCTCTACAAATTCCTACTTCCCTCTACGAAGGGCCTTTCTTTTACTTTATGCAATTTTTATTTTTAATTTGAGTCTCCATCTTCTCTTATAAAGCACCAACTAAGGGGCACTATGATCGTACTTGAGCATTGGGTGTAGCTAATATGCAAGTGTGTTTCATGAATGGATCAATGATTGAGCATAATGGTCTAGGGATAACTTATTTTAGCGTTGATATTTTGAAAGACATGGTTTCTTATTGATATCACTACAAAAAAATACACTTCTTTGATGATACGTGTTTGTCACAGTAGGCCCATTAACATGCCACTGTTCTTTTGGGCCCATTCTAAGACAGGTTTGTATTTCAGCCTGTTAAATGCTCGTTTACCAGTTCCGCCCGATAATAGTTTCGGCCTGTTAGCGGCCCGTGGTGCATCTAGGATGTTATCGCCCGGTTTAACTTTAGGACATTTAACGGCCCCTGCAGAAACTAGGATATTTCTTGTCCGAAGTAACTTTAGGCCTCTTAACGGCCCGTGGTCTTCGTGGATAAATTTCAGCCCAACTGGCCTATCGTCGTGTTAATGGCCCGTGTAACAGTTGGGCCTAATTACAGCTCGGTTGAATCCCACCTGCTTACAGCCCATATGATAATTTCCCGTGACACTTTTGGGCCTATGGCCCACGTGGATACGGGCCTGCTCAAAGCCCATAATTTGATTGGGCCAAATAGGCCCGTGGTATATTTTGGCCTGTTAACTACTCGTCCTATTTGGGCCAAACATGGACCTTAGGAAGTTTCGGCCTGTATTGGCCCGTGAATTTTTTTAGCTCAATGATAGCCCAATCTAGGTTTTAGCCTATTAAAAGCCCATGATATTCTCTGGCCCAGCTGGCCAGAACTTTACTCGGCCTATTAAAGGCAGGAAACTACTATAGGTTTAGACCTGCTAATGGCCCAAGATGATTATAGGCCCACATTTTGGCCCATATGAGTAACGGGCTGGCCTGAAGACGGACAACACTGAGATCCACTGAACCTTCCAGCCTAAATTACAACATACCGACCAAGAATAAACCTATACTATACAACTAAGAAATTACGGCATATTACATCCACTAGGAATCAAAGTTCGCTATCGGAGATAATAAAGCGCAACGTGACCGCGGATTACATACACTAGGCATCAAAGGTCACCACCAGTGCATATAAACGCGCTGAAAAAAGAGTATACAAAACTGAGAGCATTTCAGAAGGCACTAGGCCTGGCTAGGATGGGTTCTGCAAGCAGCCGAACAAGCTGATGAGACCTCAGCTGTGTCAACCCTAGATGCTCCATCCCTAGCTTTATAGCACCATAGTGCGCAAGATAGTCCTCTGAGATCTTCATTACATCTTTGACTTCAAGTCGGAGCTGAGCTGAAGCAAGCCTTTCCGCTTTAAGTTGAGACTGAAGAAGTCGAACTGATTGAGGCAGCGATTGCATAGAGGTTGTCTCACAGCTGCTGGTGAGTAGCATCAACTCAATGTCTTCATCAAGACAGGACCTTGGGGTCATCTTGCTCTCTTCAATATGGCTTGGCTCACTATCTTCCCTAAAGTTCTGCCTGACATAAGAGATACGACTCTGAAAGAGAAACAAGGAGACACATAATAGGTTTCACAATTATATAAGCAAATAAATGGACCTGTTCTACATAAGGAACATGTTTTTACAACTACAATTTAAAACTACTAGTTGTTGCAAACATCCAATAAGATGTAAACAACAAAATAAACATCAGTGGAGGAAATGATGCCTATCCAAATCTATACTAGAACAAAGTTTGAAGGCTTGAGAAGGATTAGCTTACATTACATGTTAACACGGGCTGGACAAAGCCCTTCTCCTTGTTGATGGAAGGATAACTCAATAAATTCCCCAAAGAAACATCTTTATAAGCATTGCCATTATTCTACATTTTGCAAAGAGTAAATATAGATCAAATAATATTGGAAGAAAAAGAGGATAATGAAGCTCGGGTGCAGACTGATGATACATAATCAAATAACAATTAATTAAATACAGCGTTACAAGGCAAAAGGTACTGACAAGAGGAATGCATACATCAACGTGTGTAGTGGCATTGGCTTTATTCAACATGTTGGTAAGAGTAAATGTAGATTTGATAATTTGGAGAAAGTGGAGGGCAGGGCAGATAAGATGCAGAGTAATGCTAAACAATCAACTATCTCGCGATGCAAGTACAATAATACCACCACCGTCCATTATTACTTGTCGCTCAAATGGATGTATCTAGCACTATTAAGTTCCAAATACATCCAATTGATCAACAATTAATTCGGTACAGAGGAAGTACATGACAACACGTACTTACATGAGCAATCCAAAACTTCATAACCATTGTGTTAATTCTACATTTATCTAAGAGTAAATATAGATCTTATAATTTCAAGCAAAGGGAGGATAAAGAAGCCAACATTTATAGTGATGCTACATAATCAAACAGCAATGAGTGTAAGTATGCTGACAAAGGGTAAGAGGTACTGACAAGAGCAATGCAGTGCCCAGTATTGTAGTGAGATCCTATGATCCTTTGAGCAAGGAGATTCATATGAAATTAGTTTTCATACAAGAGAGAAGGTAAGGCACATGCACAAATTTAGGAGTTCAAATATTGAATTGATATCATAGACAGTACCTGACGCTGGGCTCTCGGCAGTTCTAATAGGGGTTTGGCCAGTGGAGTAGGGGTAAAGTGTGGTACAGTTAGGCTTGTGTTTTCTGTGGCTGCTGATCTATCTGATTCTATAGGTCTCACTACCTTTTCCAAATAGCTAGTTTGTACTCCTTGAGGATCTGCACTCACCCTCTTCCTTTTGGGCATCTATTATGAAAGAACAACATTTTATTGGAAAACAATAGTATGATGACACATGGAATAGGTACAGAAAATGGATAGGTATGGCATATACTCATATATGATGCTTAAACTAAGCAGATGGTGTAACAAAGTAGAAGTAATGCAAGAGATCAGATGCAAAATATGTGCGACCAATACAACCTTGCCAAGTTAGAGCAAGCACCTTGATGGGTGAATAAGATAAGCCATCCTCCACCATGCCAAGTTTGTTAGCTAGTGTATTGTTCCACAATATTCCTCTCGTGCTGTCGCGAGAAACCACGACCACCTATGGGACCAGGAGGTCCCTTGCTAGTTCGGTAGGGGGGCGACGCATTGCACAAAGAGCAGACCAGCGTGGGGCAGTGCGGTAGATATCACGCGGGCAATTTACCTAGGTTCAGGCCACTGTGAGGTGTAAAACCCTACTACTGCTTTGGTAAATTAATGATGGAAAAGGTGGTGGTGGAGCATAGTACACTTTTCCCGGCAGGGGTTGCCTCAGGCAGCAGCGACTACATGCGTATGGGGGTGTGAGTTATCCAACCTTCTAACCCTTTCTACGGTTGCCATGGGCCTCCTTTTATAGATCAAGGGGTAACAACAGTGGCAAAGTAGTCATTATGCACTGATAAGATAGCAAACAGTGCTATCATACCTAACTCTGTGGGCTGATAGGGTGCATTTAATGCACCGCCTAACATCACATCGTTGGTCGCCCCGCAAAGCTTGCCGGGCTATCTTGCCAGCTCCGCGCCTGTTCTCCTGACACGTCGCAAGACGGGTGTCTCTGTGGGTTTCTCCTGTAGGAAATGGCTGCCATGTGGCGAATGGCTGCCACTTAATCATTTTGCGGCTGACACCGCATTGATCGAAGATGTGTGTCGGTGTTCTGGGAACGAGGGTCCCCAGACTTGCCTGCCTGCGGCCTGCGGTGTGGCTCCTTCGGCGGCCCCATATGGCCCATCTTCATCAGCAAACACCCAAGACCCTTGCGAGGGGCCAAGCCTCATGAGGCGGATGACGCAAGACCTCCTCAGGGGTGGCGTCACCAGGCTGGCTCGCGTGGGGCGAAGAGATCAAGGCAAGGCGAACCTCACAAGGTTCCAATGACGTAAGCCATGGTGATCGAGACCAGGCGGGCGCCAGCAAGCGCATTGTCCTTATTTCCTCTTTGGTGCTAAGGAGGCAAGCGTAGGCGAGGAGTTCCGAGGCATCAGGCAAAGGTTTCCATATCGGTGCAACAAGACCAGGACCAGCAGGACGGCGGGACGGAGGTCACCGTGGAGCCCAAGACGGTGTCACCACCAGAGCCTTTGGCAGGCGAAGACTACTTTTGTCAGGATAACTTGTACTAGTTGTCTCCCTTCAAATTGGCCGTTGTGGGATCCCTTCCCGCTCAATATTTGGGAAGAGGACCAGGGCCTCCATAAATAGGACTAGCCACCACCATAGCTGGGGGATCGATCTCATATTTTATCGGAGCCATTCCATCCTTAGCCTCACACCAGCACACTAAGCACAAGAACACCTCTCCTCAGGAGGTTGTTCTTCCCTTGTAACTGTTCATCCTCAGCCGAAGAGGCAATCCACCACACCACACTGGAGTAGGGTATTACGCCACAACGGTGGCCCGAACCAGTATAAATCTTGTGTCTTGTGTTCTTTGAGTCCGACGAAGCTAGGCCGTGAGATCCTTGAGTGTGCGAGCTAGAGAGGGGGGAGATATTCGTGCACACCCCAGTGTTCGAACCTCAAGGGTTTTGCCGGAACCCGAAATCCGACATGTGGCACGCCAGGTAGGGGTGTGCCGGAGCTTCGGCCCTCGACGGCCTCGCCTCTCCGACCGGCTCTCATGGACGCCGCCTCTTCCCCGACTGGATCGACGAGCGCCCTCTGTAGCGCCGGGGGGCTCCGGGCCTTCATCCCCGTCTTGCGGCAAGTGCAGTGGCCACACAAGTTCAAGCCGGAGATGTCGCCCAGCTACGATGGTGCGGCGGATCCGGCGGCCTTTCTGCTGGCATACGAGGAGGCTATCCTGGAGGCCGGGGGCGACGACCAGATCATGGCCAACTGGTTCCCGATGGCCCTCGCTGGCGTGCCGCGTGCCTGGGTACTCCATCTGCTGGAATCTTCCGTGGCCTTTTGGGAGGAGCTGCGCGACCTCTTCATCGCGCGCTTCGGGGGACCAGCACCCCCGGTCGTCGTGGCTCTCCTCGGTGCTCGCAGGCGCCACACTCGGACCATAACATTAGGCCGTTCATTCGCCAGATCAGCGCCGCCTCCACGCGGCAGGGGGCTCCCTCGGGGTGGGCGGCGCCCAAGGCCGACCTGATCTTTGACTTAGGAGATCACCCAGTCAACACCATCGGTTCGGGTGTGCTTCTGATGCTCTGCACGCCGACCATATGTAGTGTAGCCGTCACCAAGACCCTCATCAACGGCGGCGCCGGCCTCATCATGCTCTCTGTGGAGGCCTTTAGTCTCCTTCACGGACCGCTCGAGCGGCTCTGCCCCAGCCGGTCATTCTCCGGAGTCGGTGGTGGCTCCTCCTACCCTGTGGGGCAGGTCTGTCTCCTCGTGACTTTTGGCACGTGCGACAACTACTGCACCGAGCTAATCGACTTTGACATCGCCCGCATCGTTTTGCTGTATAACGCCATCCTCGGATACCCGGTGCTGGCCAAATTCATGGCAGTCACCCACCATGGTTACAACGTCCTCAAGATGCCTGGAAGCGGCGGAATCATTACCATCCCCTGCGAAGAAAGGGAAGCGGTGTGCTCCCTCGAGCGCGCCTTCCAAGCTGCATCACTCGAAGATCCCGACAGCAATGCAGCGCTATACCCTCCTGAGGCCAACCCCAAGAAGAAGAAGCAGCTCCACACTAGACCCCAAGGGAGCAGCACCTCCAGTGGGACCACTTCAGGATCTACGCCCGCGCCTGGGGCACCTCCCTTCCTCACATAGGGAGGCATGCCCAGCGCCCTCTTCGGGCAGGGCTCGGGGGCTCTCTTCTGGAGGGCCTCAGACCTGGCCAGCATCATGAGGGAGGTGCTCGGGCACCACGGGGAGGCATGCTTCGTTGCATGCTTCCCTCAGGAGGGCGCCAGGTGAAAAGCGCATGGCGCTCAGGAGTTCATCGACGAGGCATCTCAGGAGCTTCAGGAAGCAAGAGCAATACGTGGCGACCGCCACCCACCTGGCGTTGCTCCCCACCCAGGCGAGGGTGGTGAGCTGCATGTCTGCATCGACATCCTAGGGCTCAACCAGGCCGCATCTCAAGAGTGCTTCTGGCCTTCGCGTGTTGGACGCTGCGAGGGTTCACCTCACAGCTACGTTCGCATGCCTTTCCGCCTGCCGAGCATGGCTGCTGCCTTCTAGCGCAACCTGCGGAGCATCATGGCGGGTCAGGAGGACATGCATCACACAGTCCTGGCGGAGATGAAGAAGGTCCTCCAGAGGCCGCCCGAGCCTCCAGAGCCTCCCGAGGCTCAGGGCCTCGGCGACTCATGAGGGGCGACTTCTTCGCTGCGTGTTTTCAGCTACCCCAATGCCCCTTCAGCAACCAAACCAGGTGACATCTCTCCAAGATCATTTAGCTGGGAGCGCCCCTTGGGCTGCATCATTCCCAGGCCGCGTGGGTCCTTCCCCGCGGCATGTATCTGCTTGCATCTTCAGTTCACTCTGCTGGGAGCGCCCCTCGGGCGGCATCATTCCCAGGCCGCTCGGGTCCGACCCAGTGGCATGTATCATTCTGCGTTTACCTAAGCCAGTTTGCTTCTCATGCACAATCTATCTATGGTTACCACCTGCTTGATTGTCACCTGCCAAGGGAGCCGCACGCCGATTGTCTCTCTTCAGGATCCTTCACATAAGTAGGCTAGGCACGGCGTCTGTGCTCCGGGCCCGTCCCTGCAGTGTCGATAAATCCAATGGCTGAGCTCTGTCTGGCGGGCCGGCCCCGCTCACGTCACCTCCTGGGGTCGTTGGTGCTTGGCCTTCTCATGCGATAGCCTCAGGAAATCCTTTCGGCGCAGGTTGTCTAACCATCTCGCAGTACCGCCACTGCCATCAAGAATCAAGACCAGGTGCAACCCGTCTTGAGGTAGGGCCTCGTGAGCCCCGCGCTGGCTCACGAGCATCCAGATACACCTCGCCTAACCCTGCCGTGCAAGCCACATGCCAGGATGGGGATGTACACGCCCCGGGGGATCTCCACAGTAGGAAGTCCCCTCCCACAAGCCAGCAATGGACGGGCGACTACCATGGCGATTTGCTCCCCTCCTCGCACTGACCTGCAGGAACTTCCTGAGGACTACGACGGGCGGTACCGCGGACTTTCTATCTTCTCCCATGTAATTCGCTTGCGCGTTAAAAGGGGGGCTCCTGAGCATCGCGACTCAAGAGCTCTTATTGGCTCTCCAGCCCTCACCCCCTGGCCTTGACCATGGCATCGCAACCTGGCATACCAGCGGCGGCTGAGCTCGCTCGTGGGTCAGGACCTAAGGACATAGAGCACTAGGGAGAGCATGGAGAAGAGGGGGAGGCCCGCGCGGGCCTAACCTAGCTACCCAGCAGCAGCCAACACCCAAGTCTGGTGTGGCGCCTGAAGTAGGCTCCAGAACACCAAGATAAGTCTTGTACTTGGACCGACCCAGCACTGCGACATAAGATTCTCGCCTTTTCGCTGCCCTGCTGCGGAGACATCGCCTCCCTTTCCCATCCTCAGGTAGCTGCTTGCGCACTAAAGGGGACCTCTTGAGCATCACGCCTCAGGAGCTCTTACTGGACCACGAGCCGCTCACCTCCTAGCCTTGACCACGGCATTGCGACCTGGCATACCAGCGACGGCTGCAGCCTGCCTGGGGACCGGGACCTATCAGCGTAGAGCAGCAGGTTGCTGCGGGATTGGAAAGGGGGAGACCGAGCCTCAGCAGGACACGTGTTTGCAAATTTTCACAATAAGGATAATATCAACAAAAGGCATTATAGACACTTTACACACCCCCGCGGGGTCCATTTCGATTCCTCGCAAGGAACAAAAGGAAAGGAATTCCTAGAAGCACTATCTACGCGCGCCGGACATCGCTGATGCCATCATCAACAGTGGGCCACGAAGGGCCAGCGCCAACCCCATCTAGATCAACGGCGATGGTGGCCAGACGCGGCGACCTTGCTCCGGGCCCGACGGGGGCTCGGGGCACGTAGCTGTCATCGCTCGTCTCTGGAGACTCCATGAGCTCGGGAGAGTCGCTGGACTACCAGGAGTCGCCGTTGTCGCTGGAGGAGCTGCAGGCGAGGCCTGCGGCAGGCCCGGAGCCCACCGCTGCGCCATCCCGGTGACCTCCTTTAGGGCAGCACTCCAAGTGGCAGCCTTCCTCGTCGAAGACCTTGAAGAACAACATGGAGGCACCGTCATACTCGAATTGGATGGCGAGTGTGCCGTCCACATGGCAGGCTCGGGCAATCTCGCCCCAGCCTCGAGTCATGAAGATCCTCCCAGAGGCGATGGCTTCAACTTCTGCCCCAGTAGTCGGAGTCGGTGTGCTGCATCCAAAGCTCGAGAGGGCCCCTCGGCAGCATCTCGGCGGTGAAGAATAGCGGAAGGCGAATCCAAGTGCTCGGGGGCATCGCCGCCCATAGTACGAACTCATGCGAGGAGTCCGCAGCATGGACCCCTGGGGTGATGGCGTGCGCCTCCGCAGCTTGGTGACCACGACCCTAGCGCGGGCGGCGGCGCTCATCGCTCCTCCATCCGGAATCACTGGCGTGAGCATACAAGGGCAACGGGTACCCAGGAGGCAGCCTTTTGTACCATGGCCGTGACACCACCGACCTCACGACCATCTCGCGACGATGGGACCTCCTCTTCTTCGGCGGGAGTAGCTCGGGCTCATTGAGGGGAGCCTTTCCCTTCTCCGCGGCCGAGAACCTCCGAATTGGCGCCATGATTACACCAGCACGAAGTGGAACAGGGAAGAAGAAGAAGCGGGAGAGGCGGAGGAGAGACGGGTGATGGGGGCTCCGCCCCCACCTCCCATTTATAGTCAAGGGGAGGCCAACCGCCAGCCTCCACGATCTAAGGTAGTAATGATCTTTTTCTTGCATGCAGCAAGGACCCGTCAAGTAGGGTAGTTGCTGAGGCTGCATGGGGAAGCGAAGACGCCCATGTCCAATCAGTCGCCACGTGTCGACCAAGGCCGCATGCTGTTGGGGCCCACGGCACTCCGCACTTGCCCTTTGGCTTCGCCTCGAAGCCAAGCCCGAGCGCGCCTTGGGCTTGGGGGCTACTGTCGGTGTTCTGGAATGGGGGTCCCTTGACTTGACTGCCTACGGCCCGTGGCGTGGCTCCTCCGACGGCCCTGTAAGGCCCATCTTCATCAGCAAACACCCAAGACCCTCGTGAGGGGCCAAGCCTCGTGAGGCGGATGACGCAAGACCTCCTCAGGGGCGGCCTCACCAGGCTGGCTCACGAGGGGAGAAGAGATCAAGGCAAGGCGAACCTCAAGGTTCCAATGACGTAAGCCATGACAATCGAGACGAGGCGGGCACCAGGCAGGTGCCAACAAGCGCAGTGTCCTTGTTACGTCTTTGCTGCTAAGGAGGAAAGCGCATGCGAGGAGTTCATAAATAGGACTAGTACTAGACCAAGACCAGCAGGACAGAGGTCACCGCGGGGCCCAAGACGTCGTCACTACCAGAGCCTTTGGCAGGCGAAGACTACTTTTGTCAGGATAACTTGTACTAGTTGTCTCCCTTCAAATTGGCCGTTATGGGATCCCTTCCCGCTCAATATTTGGGAAGAGGACCAGGGCCTCTATAAATAGGACTAGCCACCACCATAGCTGAGGGATCGATCTCATCTTTAATCAGAGCCATTCCACCCTTAGCCTCACACCAGCTCACTAAGCACAAGAACACCTCTCCTCAGGAGGCTGTTCTTCCCTTGTAACTGTTCATCCTCAGCCCAAGAGGCAATCGACCACACCACACTGGAGTAGGGTATTACACCACGACGGTGGCCCGAACCAGTATAAATCTTGTGTCTTGTGTTCTTTGAGTCTGACGAAGCTAGGCCATGAGATCGTTGAGTGTGTGAGCTAGGGAGGGGGGATCTTCATGTGCACCCCAGTGTTCGAACCTCAAGGGTTTTGCAGAAACCAAAAATCTGACAACGTGGGTCATGGTGGAGTGGTTGGTGAGGCGATTTTGCCTCCGTGAGCCCCGGCAGGCCCTGCCGGGGCACCTTGGTTGTGTGCTTCTAGGGGTGGCCTCGCCCCTTGCAGGGCTCGCCTGCCCGGCAAGGGAGGCTTTTCTCTTGACGATATTCTGCTTCCTTGGCTTTTCCTTGGTCCCTCTGATCTGCATGTTGGTCCTTCGAATCTCTTGGTTTCTTGTACTCTGACTTGGGCTGGTGCTTCAATCTCGCTCCCGCGCCTGTGCATAGTCTGGGCAACAGACCCAGGGTTTGTTGCACCGACTGAAGCCCCTGGGCCCACCCCGAACGTGCTGCCCAGCAATGTCGGGGTAGGGCCTAATAGGTGCACAAGCGAGGGTTGCTAAAGAGGCTGGTCTTTTGAAGTCTTCTTTGCTTCTTCATTAGCCTTGATTTCGGGCCAGTTTCCGGTTTCTCCATGTGTTGTGTGCAACATTGTGGAGGAACTTTGATCGTGGCCTACGGGTTCTTCTCGCCCCACGATCACGGGGCAGAAACTGCCATCCCACTTGCCTCCTATTTCGCACATACCTGCAACGTGTTCCGCATGCATTGGGTGTGGTAGGTGGTGCATGCGGCGGGCACGGGGAGGAGTGCCATGGCTGAAAACCGAGCGCCGATGGTTGGACCAGAGAGACGGCCTCGGCTCTCAAAGTCACAGAGTGTGCAGAGAGGCCGTATTGGAGGAGCTTGGCGATCGTTTCCCGTATGAGGAGCCAGCCCCTTGCCCCGTTTCCCTATAAAAAGGGAAAGGGTGGCGCTTCTCTGCACACACTTCTCCTTCTTCTTCGCAACCCTTTCCTCCTAGCCACGGTGAGAGGGCGAGGGCGCGGCGGTGTCTCAGCGGCGGCGACGAGGGCTTCTGTTCGATAGCGCGTCCCCCCTCTCCCGGACCCTATGGTGGCGGAACCGGCCATGAGGGGAGGAGGAAGGGGGCGAGGTCGAGGTTGCTGTGGCGCTCGAGGAGGAGGAGGACGGGGCGGTGCCTTGGTGGCGCCACCGCCAGCGGTTCCTCCCCCACTGGAAGGCCACGTTGGTGACCACCCTCGGGAGTTCATCATTAGGCTATACAAGCCCCTGTGTGGTCATCTTCGCCTTCCAACTCCCTTCGCATAGGAGATGGAGCCCGAATAACCACGCGCTCTGAGGTTGCATATGAGGGGCTGCGGGAATGACAGCATGCAGGTCGATGTCGAATTCCCCGCCCCTCACGTGATGTATCTCCGCCGTGGTTGGAAGACCTTTGCCCATGCCCACGTCATCTTGGAGGGGCACGTTCTCCAGTTCAAGTTAATGGAGAGTGGCCTGCTCTCCGTCAAGATCTTCAGGCGCTCGGGAGGTCGTCTAGGGTGCTGCGCGAAGAGCTCAACCAATGACGAAAGCTCCTCCTCGAGCGAAAGTGACGAGGAGGACAATTACGGCGATGACAACGGCAACGGGCAGGGGAGAGATGACTCTGACTCCGGCTGACCGCCACCCGCACCATCTTCATCAGGCGGCAGCACCATCATCTGCATCTGCATCTCCTCCCCGACAATGTGGTTTGCCGGGGAGTTGGATGGAGAGGTGCAGATGATCCTCCCAGGCTCCTCCAGTAGTCCTCCAGTTGGACCCCAGCAGGCTTCCTCTCAGACTGTAGCTCCGTTAGCCCCTGCCGAGTCCTACTGGCCCTCATCACGGTGGTTGACGGGGCCAATTTCCGCCGTGCTCTCCATTGTGGCGTTCCCTCGCACTCCCGTTCCTGTCGGGCTACCTCTCCTGGACCCCGATGGGAGTGGGCTGGGCTCCCGCCCAGGCGCTCCTTTTGCCCTCCTCGCCTTCGACGGTCGTGCCTAGGAGGAGAGGGACAAGAAAGGGCATTACGGAGCACTTATCTTTTTTCAATCTTAAATCTGTAGGCGATTGGCAAATTTTAATTCAAATAATGTAATCTCTCTAGTCCATGTCTGTGTTCTGTAATGCTTGTACTTGTATCCGCATACTAATGAAGAAGATGAACCTTGCCGGGAGCTTGTGCATGTGTATGTCCATGCAGAGGTGAGATGCCTCTTTAATATAAATAAATGAGTTTTCTCTCGGCAGGCTATCTTGCCGGTACCCTTCTTGTCTGCTGGACAGCGCATCTGCCGAGGAACAAATAGAGGGACCAGCCCCCCGCGAACTCCTTTTTACCAAAGGTCACTTCAACCATCCTGACCGAGGCAATGTTCGAGTCATGGATGTGAGCACCTAAGTCTCAAAAGAGAGGGGCGAGGCTTTCTTATGCAGAGTTATAGCTTTATAGAACACTAGTGGACAGGAGGTAGAACTTATCTGTTTGGCTCGCCGGGGATCGCTGTGCTGGGCAATCTTCTCACTCCTTGTCGAAGCCAAATTCGCAGCAGGAACTTGCAACTTCATGTAGATGAGAATGAATGCAGGATGCGATCCTATCTATATGCATATGCAAATGCTCATGAATTTCTTATGTAGTGATCTTGGAATGCTCATGCATGCATGCAATCTCGGTTGGGGACCCCCTTCAGCACTTCTTTATTTTCTCTTGCACGGGGTCATCGCCTCGGCTTTGTATAAGGGGTTACATGCAGCTGAGGCAAGGCCTGTACAAAAGGGTGGCTGCCGGGCAGGGCCCGATAGTCGCGCCTTACAGGTAGAACTTGCGGAGATGCTCAATATTCCATGAGTTTTGCAAGTGAGTGCCATCTCTGGTCTCTAGACGGACTGCGCCAGGTCTGGTGACTCGTACTACCCGGTATGGGCTGTCCCACTTCGGTGACAACTTGTGTGTACCCTTGGCTGACTGAACATGCCTAAGGACAAGGTCACCTTCCTCAAAACACCGGGCATGAACCCTGTGGCTATGATAGCGACGCAGGGCTTGCTTGTAGCGTGCAACACGTGTAGCAGCCCGGAGACGATTCTCCTCAAGTAGCACAACGTTGTCACGCCGGTGCTGATCTTGTGCTACTTCATCATAGGCAAGCACTCGAGGTGACCCATAAATGAGTTTTGTGGGGATAACTGCTTCTGCCCCGTGTACTAGGGAGAAGGGATTCTGCCTAGTAGCTCGGTTTGGTGTCGTTCTGAGGGACCAGAGAACTACCAATAGCTCCTCGATCCACCGCCTACCATGCTTCTGTAGCGTATCAAAAGTTCTTGTCTTGAGTCCACGTAGCACTTCAGTGTTTGCCCTCTCAGCTTGTCCATTGCTCCGGAGGTGTGCCACACAGGCGAATGTGATCTTGCATCCGAGGGCATGAACATATCGCATGAAGGCGTGGCTCGTGAACTGGGTGTCGTTGTCGGTGATGATCCTTGCCGGAACTCCAAAACAACACACCAATTCTTTCATGAACTTGATAGCTAGTTGAGCAGTCACCTTTCTCACGGCAGTCACTTCCGGCCACTTTGTAAACTTGTCGATGGCAACGAACAAGAATTCAAAGCCCCTGATTGCTCGGGGTAAGGGGCCGAGGATATCGAGCCCCCAGACCGAAAATGGCCGTGATAAAGGGATTGTTTGAAGAGCATGGGCAGGCAGGTGTGTCTTCTTGGAATGGAAATAACAGGCTTCACATGTCGTGACTAGCTCGATCGCATTTTTGAGGGCCGTGGGCCAATAGAATCCTTGCCAAAATGCTTTCCCAACTAATTCCCTTGATCCAATGTGGGAGTCGCACATTCCTCTCTCAATCTCAGCATCAGTTCCTTTGCTTCTTCCCGACAGACACACTTCAATTTCACACTCTTGGGCCTTCTTCTGTATATAGTGTCATTGACAAACTGATACATACTAGCCCCCTGGGCTACTTTTTCAGCTTCATCTTGGTCGTCGGGAAGCTCTCCGGTTTGGAGGAAGCGGACAATGTGCCTTGCCCAAGTGGTAGCCTGGGGCTCGGCAACAAGGACTAGCGGCACCTCCTCTGCTGCGGGAGCACCAGCCTTGTTCGTGGGGTCCATAGATCCGGCTGGAGGGGGTAGTCCGGCAGGCTGTGAGGAGTTGTTTCCGACAGGGAATCTACCAGGAGCGGATGACTCTACCGGGAGAGGCTTTCCGGTGTCCAACTTTCTCCTCTTCCGGGCCATTGTTGCCGGGAATACGGATGGCTGAGTGAGATGGAGAACAAAAGTCCCTGGTTCCACAAGAAGCTTTTGTGCAACACACTTTGACAGATGATCAGCTATGCTGTTTTCTGCATGGGGTACATGCTCTGTTTGCAATCCGTCAAAGTTTCTCCTCTAATCTCCTCGCTTACTCGACGTATGCCCCCATCAATGGACTTTGATAATCCTTGTTGACTTGTCTCACCACAAGCTGTGAATCTCCTCGAATGATCAACTTCTTAATTCCAAATTCGACTGCAATCTTGAGCCCGGCAAGTAGCCCTTCATACTCAGCTGTATTGTTGGTTGCTTCTTCCTGGGCAAAATGCATTTGGACGTCGTACTTTCAAGTGCTCCCTGGAGGGGGCAACAAGAAGCACGCCAGCTCCTGCACCTTGTAGGGAAAAAGCAGCATCAAAATACATAATCCATTCCTGGGGTGATTCCTTGCCGGTGATAATGCTACCTCTTGAGCACTGCGTTGGTTTTCCCCGAAGAGGAAGGGATGATGCAGCAAAGTAGCATAAGTATTTCCCTTAGTTTTTGAGAACCAAGGTATCAATCCAGTAGGAGGCTACACGCCAGTCCCTCGTACCTGCAGAAAACAAATAAATCCTCGCAACCCACACGATAAGGGGTTGTCAATCCCTACACGGCCACTTACGAGAGTGAGATATGATAGATATGATAATATAATATTTTTGGTATTTTTATGATAAAGATGCAAAGTAAAATAAAATCAAAGTAAAAGCAAAGGAAATAACTAAGTATTGGGAGATTAATATGATGAAGATAGACCCGGGGGCCATAGGTTTCACTAGTGGCTTCTCTCGAGAGCATAAGTATTCTACGGTGGGTGAACAAATTACTGTTGAGCAATTGAAAGAATTGAGCATAGTTATGAGAATATCTAGGTATTATCATTTATATAGGCATCACGTCCGAGACAAGTAGACCGACTCCTGCCTGCATCTACTACTATTACTCCACTCATCGACCGCTATCCAGCATGCATCTAGAGTATTAAGTTAATGAAAACAGAGTAACGCCTTGAGCAAGATGACATGATGTAGAGGGATAAACTCATGCAATATGATGAAAACCCCATCTTGTTATCCTTGATGGCAACAATAAAATACGTGCCTTGCTGCCCTATTGTCATTGGGAAAGGACACCGCAAGATTGAACCCAAAGCTAAGCACTTCTCCCATTGCAAGAAAGATCAATCTAGTAGGCCAAACCAAACTGATAATTCGAAGAGACTTGCAAAGATAACCAATCATACATAAAATAATTCAGAGAAGATTCAAATATTGTTCATAGATATGCTTGATCACAAACCCACAATTCATCGGTCTCAACAAACACACCGCAAAAAGAAGATTACATCAAATAGTTCTCCACAAGAGAGGGGGATAACATTGTATTGTGATCCAAAAAGAGAGAAGAAGCCATCTAGCTACTAAGATGGACCCATAGGTCTGAGGTGAACTACTCACACTTCATCAGAGGGGATATGGTGTTGATGTAGAAGCCCTCCGTGATCGATGCCCCCTCCGGCGGAGCTCCGGAACAGGCCCCAAGATGGGATCTCGTGGATACAAAAAGTTACGGTGGTGGAATTAGGGTTTTGGCTCCGTATCTGATCGTTTGGGGGCACGTAGGTATATATAGGAGGAAGGAGTACGTCGATGGAGCAACAGGGGGCCCACGAGGGTGGAGGGCGCGCCTGGGGGGGTGGGGGTAGGCCCGCCCCTACCTCATGGCCTCCTATTTTATGTCTTGACGTTGGGTCCAAGTCTCCTAGGTCTTGTTCGTTGAGAAAATCACGTTCCCGAAGGTTTCATCCTATTTGGACTCTGTTTGATATTCCTTTTCTTCAAAACCCTAAAACAGGCAAAAAACAACAATTTTGTGCTGGGCCTTCGGTAAATAGGTTAGTCCCAAAAATAATATAAAAGTGGATAATAAAGCCCAATAATGTCCAAAATAGTAGATAATATAGCATGGAGCAATCAAAAATTATAGATACGTTGGAGACGTATCAAGCATCCCCAAGCTTAATTCCTGCTCGTCCTCGAGTAGGTAAATGATAAAAACAGAATTTTGATGCGGAGTGCTACTTGGCATAATTTTAATGTAATTCTTCTTAATTGTGGTATGAATATTCAGATCCAAAATATTCAAGACAAAAGTTCATATTGACATAAAAATAATAATACTTCAAGCATACTAACTAAGCAATTATGTCTTCTCAAAATAACATGGCCCAAGAAAGTGCATCCCTACAAAATCATATAGTTTAGTCATGCTCCATTTTCGTCACACAAGAATGCTCTCATCATGCACAACCCCGATGACAAGCCAAGCAATTGTTTCATACTTTAGTAATCTCAAACCTATAAACTTTCACGCAATATATGAGCGCGAGCCATGGACATAACATTATGGGTGGAATAGAATATAATGAGGGGAGTTATGTGGAGAAGACAAAAAGGAGAAAGTCTCACATCAACGAGGCTAATAAATGGGCTATGGAGATGCCCACCGATTGATGTTAATGCAAGGAGTAGGGATTGCCATGCAACGGATGCACTAGAGCTATAAATGTATGAAAGCTCAACAAAAGAAACTAAGTGGGTGTGCATCCAACTTGCTTGATCACGAAGACCTAAGGCACTTGAGGAGGCCTATTGTTGGAATATACAAGCCAAGTTCTATAATGAAAATTCCCACTAGTATATGAAAGTGACAAAACAAGAGACTCTCTATCATGAAGATTATGGTGCTACTTTGAAGCACAAGTGTGGCAAAGGATAGTAACATTGTCCCTTCTCTCTTTTTCTCTCATTTTTTTGGGCCTTCTCTTTTTTATGGCCTTTCTCTCTCTTTTTTTATAATTCCTCACTTGGGACAATGCTCTAGAAAATGATGATCATCACACTTCTATTTATTTACAACCCAGTGATTACAACTCGATACTAGAACAAAAGATGACTCTATATCAATGCCTCCGGCAGTGTACCGGGATATGCAATGGACCAAGAGTGACATGTATGAAAGAATTATGAACGGTGGCTTTGCCACAAATACTATATCAACTACATGATCATGCTAAGCAATATGACAATAATGAATGTGTCATGATAAATGGAATGGTGGAAAGTTGCATGGCAATATATCTCCACTACAAAAAAGAGACACATCCGTGACATTTTGGGCCGAACAATTTTTTTTCTTTCATACATATGACACTTCTATGACGATAATTGTGACAAAACCCAGTATCATCATAGATGTGGTGGGCTCCTACTTCTATGACAAAAAATCATGAAAGAAAATGGGCTTTTTGTCCTGGGCGGGCCGGAGACGCAGCTGCATGACATTCTTTGGGCCGTCCATGATGGAAAAAACCGTGGTAGAAGCGAGGGGGAGGAAAATTTCGGGGAGTTCCCAGTTACGGTGGGAGGTCGGGGGCCGAGCGATGCGCGTTTCTCTCGTACACGTACGCGCGTGTGTGCGAGGCGTTGGCTCTAACTGAACCCGAGCGAGGCGTTGGGCTCTAACTGAACCCGAGCGAGGCGTTGGGCTCTAACTGAACCCGAGCGATTGCACTGCAGGCTACGCGTTACTGAATCCGAGCAATCGATCGATGGCTGTTAACTGAACCCGATCGAGCGATTCCTTCCCTACTGCTGCTAACTGAAGCCGATCAATGCTGCCTCTGGGATGAATAGTGAGTGTTGCACGCGGGGGGGGGGGGGGGTGGATGAACAGTGAGCAGTGGCGTTGCCTCTGGATGAACAGGACCCCGTGGTGTGGTGGAGGGCTGGATGAACAGTAGACGGTGGAGGGGTGCCCGTGGAGGGGTGGTTGAACAGGACCCCGTGGTGTGGAGGGCTAGATGAACAGTAGACGGTGGAGGGGTGGTTGAACAGTAGCCAGTGGAGTAGCGAGCGGTGGAGGCTGGATGAACAGGAGCCCGTGGAGGCTGGAGGAGGTCGACGGTAGCCCATGGAGGCTGGAGGAGGTCGACGGTGGAGATGAACAGTATCCCGTGGAGTCCCGTTTTGCGGTACGCCACACCCCTCCCGATGAACAGGACCCTCGTTTCGTCCGTAGCGCTCCAACACAAGTTTGTTTCGTCCGTTTTGCGGTACGCCACACCCCTCCCGATCACAAGACCCCCGTTTCGACCGTAGGAGGTCCATTTCCTCCGTTTTGCGGTACGCCAGTCCCCTCCCGATCAACAGTACCCCGTTCCGAACGTAGGAGATCCATTTCCTCCGTTGTGCAGTACGCCAGGCCTCGTTTCCATCGCCTGTTCCATCCAAGCCCTCCCGATGAACACGGCCACGCATTCCGTTCCGACCCAGCCGGTTGGCTCCCACGTGTTCCGTTGCCTCCCGATGAACACGATGCATTCCGTTGCCTCCCCATGAACACGACGCATTCCGTTGCCTCCCCATGAACACGACGACGACGCTGTTTCTCTGTTCCGACTCAGCCATGTCAACGAGCCCTTGCCGTACGTATGCGGGAGTAGGCGTTCCCCGCCAGTATGTACACATACATGGCCGTATTTTCTCTCTTGCACCCTGGCTGTTGTACATACGTGTACATGCTACATGCGCGCCTCTACTACGACACGTACGTGCCTCTACTACGACACGTGCGCGCCTCTACATCCACTAGTATATACGTACGTACATGTTCGCGACCAGAATACAATGCTACATACGCTTCGACCAAGTGGGTCCGGACTGTCAGGCAGTTCCTTACCTGCGAAGATGTAGCTGGTGGGTCCCAGCAGTTAGGGGGCGAATCGTTTTTTGCCCGAACGCACTTCCTTGCATGCGAAGATGTAGCTGGTGGGTCCCAGCAGTCAGGGGAAAATGTTTTTTCGTGAAATACAGTGGCCCATCCGGTGGGTCCCAGCTGTCAGGTGGAGGAATCATTATTTTCCGTGTAATAAGGAGGCACTTCCTTGCTGCGGCCGTGGACCCAGCTGTCAGCCTCTCCACGTACAGTCCACGTCCGATGGAAGTCGTTCCTTGACCATGTTGACCATGCCGCGCCGAGAGCACCAGGGCGGTGGACGACGACGAGGCCTAGGAAGGGGACGACGGGGAGCCGGGGAAGACGCGGCAGCGGAAGCCCCCGCGGAGAGGAGTACGAGGGTTCACTGGTTCGGCTGCGGTGTGAGGCTGTCGTCACCGCAGGGCTTGGCCAGCAGTGGGAATAGTAGGGAGCGGTGAGGCCTCCGCGGTAGCATAGCCGGCCACAGGAGGCAGGAGCATGCGGCACGACTGGCGCTGCTTTGGGCGGCTGGAGCAAGAAGACCAGAGGTTGAAGAAGCACTTCGGCTGTTGGATGGACATCATACGGTCACTGGAGCTAGAATCGTTTATATTGACTTAGTTGACAAAGCCCTCCGTGCCCGTCAATTTAGTAGGCCCACAAGTCAACCTCCCACCAAGGTGGGTCCCAGCTAGCAGGGGGGTATTCATTTTTTTGTGCGTAATAAGGAGGCACTTCGGTGGGTCCGAGCTGACAGCAGGGGGAATGTTTTTTTCATGAAATACGGAGGCCCTCGGGTGGGTCCCAGCAGTCAGGGGCAAATGTTTTTTTCATGAAATACTGGTGGGAGTCTGGTGGGTCCCTGCTGTCAGGTGGAGGAATAATTATTTTCCGTGTAATAAGGAGGCACTTCCTTGCAGGTGCCATGGACCCAGCTGTCAGCCTCTCCACATACAATATTCTTCCGATGGAATTCGGTCGTTGACCACATTGACCACGCCGCGCCGAGAGCACCACGGCGGTGGACGACGGCGAGGCCTAGGAAGGGGACGATGCGGAGCTGGGGAAGACGCGGCAGTGGATGCCCACGCGGAGAGGAGTATGAGGGTTCACTGGTTTGACTGTGCTGCCGTCGCCGCAGAACAACAGGGGGTGTGGGTGAGTGGAGTGGAGGGATGGCCTGGCCAGCGGTGGGAGTGGTATGGGGGCGGTGAGACCTCCGCAGCAGCACAACCGGCCACGGGAGGCAGGAGCAGGCGGCACGACCGGCGCTGCTTTGGGCGGCTGGAGCAAGAAGACCAGAGGTTGAAGAAGCACTATGGCCGTTGGATGGACATCGTACGGTCAGTCGAGCTAGAATCGTGCATATTGACTAAGTTGACAAAGCCCTTCGTCCCCATCAACTTAGTAGGCCCACAGCTCGGATTTGGCAGAGAACATATAGCCCATTTACGATTTGTAAGAATGTACATCCCATTTTTTTAATTCTAATGGAATTTACTACAGCCCATTTACATTTTGTTAAAAGTACAACCCAACTTCTAGCTAGGACCACGATTAATAATTTCAAACAACTCCTCAAAACATAATTCAAAAAAAATTCCCATATTTTGATGGGATCCGAAATATTTTTATCCGAAATTTCTAGTCAGGTCAAATATAATTTCAAAATAAAGTTGTATTACGTTAAAATCCAACGAAATATTGCGCGTGCAACAAGTAATGAAATTAAAATTTTCAAATTCCAAAAATAATATATTTTTCAAACTAATTACGTGTTTGGTGCATAGTAACTGTCCAGTTATTATAATTACATCCCATTTATTATTTCTTAAAGTCCATTTTCTTGTTAAGCCTAATGCATACCTCCTAGGAAAGTTTGCAGCCGCATTGCTGATGTTGAAAAAAAGGCCTGTGTAGTACAGTAGAACCTAGCATGGTTACTTAGCCCACATTCAGCGACGCCGGAAAGGCCCAAACAAGGCTTCTGTACAACTTTTTGAAGTCACTGAGCTCAATTAATAACTTAAGAAAAAAGTTAGATTACAGTGGAACCTAATTAAAAGTTGTCACGAGCAAATAAATAATTCAACGGGTCCCACTTGTGCGTCTGCGCGTGTGTGTGTATGTGTGTGTGAGAGAGAGATACAGAGAGAGACCCATCGGTCGATGCTTGTAAATACATCTTTGAGCCATATGCATTGCTGATGCTCAGTAAAAACTTATATAGTTGACACAATCATATAGAACATCATAGCACATTGAACTTGCATACAAAAATTTCACGCAAGCGGCACAATCAGGCTGGAAGCAGTGGATCGCTACGGGAATGGCTATGTTGAAACCAACGAAGTCGTACATAACGGTTCATCATCTTTATCAATGACGGGGAAATATCTTGAATGTTGTGTAAAGAAAACAGACAGACAACACAATAAGTTCTGCTAGCACATTAAGTTGACGCACAACCCTTTCTAAAAAAAGTTCAGGTACAAAATTAGAACAGGTCACAATCAAATGTATGGGCATATCAGTGCTTCACACCCATAGCTCGGATTTAACTAGTACTCCCTCCGCCTAGGAAAAGTTGTCCACAAGGCAGTGTATTTGTTTTTTTGCAAAAAAACCCATAGAGTTTTAAACACGTCACAAAGAAGTCCATCTCCTTCCTTGCTCCTCCCCCGTCGCCCGCGCCTTGTAGCCATCGCCGGCTACCCACCTGCGCCGCCGCCCGCCTGGATCTACGCCGCGACCAACACTAGAACCGTGGCCCAGCCTACGACCAACAATAGTGCCGCCGCCTACTTGCACCTGTGTCGCGGCTTACCACCTGCACCGCCCGCCGTGAAGGCGACCTGCGCCGGCGCCCTCCTCGAGCTACGCCGCCGGCCCCATTGAAGGTTGTCACCCACATTCGCCCACCTTCGCCGCCCACCTGCGCCTCCGATTTCATCTGCTTCGGCCGCCGGCACCGTGGACAATTCCGGCCACTCCCACCTCTCATGCTGCTACTGGTGGACGACGCCGGCGCCGTGGACCTCTGATGCTACTTTTGCCTTTTCCCCTGCCTCGCCTTTGCTGCCACTCCCGCCTGTGCTGGTGAGTCTGCCCCGCCCGCCTCTGCTAATGCTGCTATTCAATTTGTTGTTGTGAGTCTAAATTTGCTGTTCTCAGTACATGCGGAGAAAATTCAGTCAGGGGATACAAAGCTAGAGAAATAATCCATGACAAAGGTTGTACACTGCTGCTAAATGATGAACAGATTATAGTGAAAATTTAGTTTGATGCCATCAAATTCATTGAGTAATACTCTTGGCATTCTTGGAGATCTGCTAGTTTTTGGAAGTTTTTCTTGCTATAGTTAACTGAAAATGTTCAGTGTTCCAATACTGTAGAGAAACTACAGTGCCTGTAATTCAGTTATGACTCCTTTACTGAAACTATAGTGTTTGCTAAAACTGAGATGTAAACTAAAGGAGTTTGTAATTTGCAGAAGCCGTAGCATACTCCAACAAGTGATAAATGCACTCAAAATTTCACTGAGAAAATGCAGAGGCTGCTCACTTGTTACTGAAAGTTTTCTGGAGTGATAAATGCATGCAAAAGAAGTTCAGTTAACTGTTACTGTTGCTGTATGAATTCCAACCAGGTCAATTTGTTGTCAGTTACTCTGTAATACTCAACCAGGTTTATGCAAAATGAAGATCAACCATGTTTATTTGGATTTATTTGAATCATTTGAATTATTTGCTTTATTTGGATTTATACACCATTTGTCCAATTGCAAACATACCTAAAGTTTCCAATTGTCCAATTTCAGTCATTCATTTTACAGAGAGCTAAGCATAGCCATGACTCTTCCCTAAATATTCCTGTAGAATCAATTCAAGCAGCACAAAACAGAAAACTAAAAACTGCCACAACCCCTTAACTAAGAGTTGATAAAAACATGTCCCTAAAATTGGAATTATTTGAATTAGCTAGGTTTATTCTTCTTCATATACAGAAAAAGATGAATATTGTTCGTCTACTAGTTACTTCAAATTTAGAACTGAATAAACACTTGTCATCTTCAGTAAACACTTGTAAATCTAGAGTGGTTTAAACTTAAAATGCGCCAAGTACTAATATTCTTTGCCAGGCTACACACCATCTACTTGGAGTAGACATCAAGATTCACAGAGACATGCACGCTTCAATAGACTTGTGAATGCTAGCAAAGTGATAAGTAAAAACTTGGATGTTCTCAGAAATATAGCACCATAGGACATTAAGTGAACTGGCCTGTATGCTAAAGGCAAGGAAATTCCACCTTCTTTTCTTCTTGGAGCAGTTGATGAACTGGCCTGTATGCTGCAGCTACACATAGGTTCTGCAGAAAATGCACCAAAAGAGTTACACACAGGTGAAGTAAGTGGAAAGCAACATTTAATCTCCACTTCTTTTTTTTGGTAGTGAAATTCAATCTGAATTTTGTAAGCATAGAAAATGCACCAATACTGAACATTTATTCCCACCTCCACCACCATCTTGTCAGTTTCGACAGTGTGTGTATGGAGTAGTTTTGACGGCAGTATAATTATGCATCATGTAAACATTATGAGAATGATTAAGGGTTCAACAATCAGATTATAATTATGACCAAAACAGAGGAACAAATATCATGGTTAGTTTTATGTAAAAAAATCAGAAATGGAGTTACTCACTTGAAGTTACTATAGTTACTCACTTGAACTTACTGTAGTAGTGGCCAAAATTTAGAAAAGTTACTAAACAGCAGAAGTAGTGGCAAAAATTCAAAGTACTAAAAAGATTCTACACTAAATATACAGTGTTATCAATGTTCTGTATCCAGGACATTTTTTATCTGTTTGCATGCATAGGTCCCACCTATCAGGAAGGATGGGCACGTACATGAACAGGTACGACTCATCAGTCTACCTGCATAGCCTTTTCGTTCAGTCTACCTAGTCATCTAATCAACTGCATGCACACCACTTCTCCCATTTACTTATCCATCAGGAACCGATTCTCCTCGGCTTCTTCACCTCCCCTTCGTCTTCATTTGCATCCAAACCCCACTGCGTTCACATTGTTTTAGCCTCTTTAAATAATCATCTACTACTTCAGTTAGACTAGCCATCTAATCCTAATTCTCCAAACCATAGCCCTCCATTCCAGCGGTTCCAAATGGCGGAAGAGATTGAGATGCAGGTTTTTAGCGTCCAACATGTCATCATCAAAGGCTTGATGCGCATAGTTGCCACCGTCACCGTCCACCCAAGGGTTGTTCAGCAGTGGATCAACAATGTATCCAACTCCCTCGAAAAGGTATAGACCAGGGTCATCGGTCTCGACGCTGAGTACACGGAGCGTGCCCCTGGGAAGATCCAGTGCACCGCCGTCCTTTAGCTGTGCCACGAAGATGATGTTTTGGTGTACCACATCATACACTCGCCCTCCATACCACGTGAGCTTCATGATTTCTTGTCTCAGGAGGACGTATACTTCTGTGGGGCAGCCATCGAAGGGGACAAACAGAAGCTGAAGCCGTACAACCTTGATTTGAAAAGCATCGCTGACATACAAACCAGAATCAAAATTCCTGTAGAAGTTTGTGATAAACAGACACCATCCCTATTCGACGTAGCAAATTTTGTGCTCGGTACAAATCTTCAGAAGGGTGACGAGACGATGGCATTAAGGTCGTCTGGATGGGAGAATTATCCCTTGACGTACGAGCGGATAAAATATGCCGCCCTCGATGCCCGTGTGAGTTTCGAGATAGCTGCAAGGTCCAAAGAGCTTTTTGCGAAGCCGTCTCCCACAGAGAATGAGAAAAGGAAGAACAAGAAGAAGAGGAAGAAGAAGAAGAAGAATAAGAAGAAAAGGCTACACCAGTAGGAGGGCATTATGGATGGATGAACTATTTCCTCTCTTGTAAAAAAATTATTCCCTCTCGGTGTATATTGATATAGATGGACTATTTTGATGGTGTGCATGTCTTTGGAACATAGTAGTAGCATGGGTCCGCTTGACTATAAGGAACTATTTATCCACATATATAGCTTTCTCTGCTACTCCTTCCAGTGATCGGTATGCAGTGCATGTGTCCGTAGACATGACAGCTTGTGTACATGAATATGTGGGCCACCTAAAATGCGGCGAGCATCAAGTTTCTACCACAGCCACCCGCGATTCCCACGATGCCGCTCGAACCCATGAAACCACACGTCCCCGACCTGGGGCTCACCCCTCTTGGCCCCACTGCCCCTCTGCCTAAGGGAGCATTACATGTGGACCAGTCACCTATCGGGTCCACATGTTGTTGACTCAAAGGTAGGTGCAATGGATCCAAAGTAGTAGAATAATACTTGTTCACGTGCTTGAAATATAAACACTCTAGTTTTGATATACATGTGTCAGCAGACATGACAGCTTGTCCATGGAAGTTGAACCACGGCGACCATCACGTTTCTTGTTTCTACCACTGCCACACCCACACGCGATTCCCACGACGCCGCTCCAACCCACGGCACGACGTCCCCCGACGTCGACATGGATCCTCTGACGTGGTTATCACTGCCTTGCCCTGCCTTTCCTTCGCTGACAGGTGGGACCCACACTTATGGGTCCCACATGTCAGTGACAGAATGGTAGAATTGTTCGCGTCAGGGGATCCTCATCCCCCCGACGTGCCCCTCATCCCTCTCGGCCCCACCGCTCCTACTCTATCAACATGTCCCGTCTCACACCAAATTTCTTGGCTTCCGTGCTACAGCTAGATCTTCCCCTTGTTTCTGTTTTCCAACCCGGCGGCGGGCGGGGAGTCGGTTTGCTCAACGACGGTCCCACATGAAAGTGAAAATGCTAGGCAACACGCCTTCCCTAAGCTATGTGTCGTGCCGGACGGGCTGTGTTGTACTCCCGATTCCCGGGCGTGTGGGGGTGCGACGCGAACGCGGCAGGCCTTTTCCTTTTACCAGCAATGTGCCCGTGCGTTGCGACGGATCCATAGTTTCGATATACTCCTAATATATTACTCCCTCCGTACCTAAATATTTGTCTTTTTTGAGATTTCAAATGGATTTCACATACGGATTATATAGACATATTCTAGTGTTTCTAGAAAGATGCCTGCGCGTTGCACGAAGTTGATGGAAAAGGTAACCACAACTTATAAATTGACGGATGGAGTACTAGTTACAGTGATGCATATAATTAAGCAAAGGAATCGCACATGTCGGTATTGACTGGAACAAGAATGCAACATCACAATAAGAATTAAGGCCACGATGATGCGATCGCAGTGGTGGTTACAGAAGGCAAGAAGAAAGATGGATCCACGAACGTACGACCTCCTCCTCCTCAACTTAGTGCACCGGGCCACCGACCGGCGGCTAAGGAGCGACGGCTTTTGTGGCGAGGTCGAGGTGCTTCTCAGCAAAGGCATCCAAGGCTTCCAGCCGGTTGAGGAAGGCCAACGTCATAGTGTCCTCACTGGCCTTGTAGATACCTATGTACATGATTTCCTCATACATGTGGATGTGTAGGTCGACGAATTCTTGCAAGGCGAGGCGCCTTGTGGCGAGCGTGACCTCCAGGTGGACATTCTTCGTGGCGTCGGCGGGCAGCCGCAGGGCCACCAGTGCTTGAAAGAGGTTCCGGCCATGGAGGCCGATTAGGGTGGCAGGCAATGAGGAGCCCGGGTGCGCGGGCTGGAGGAGTACGGCGATGTCATCCGCGAGCTTCTTGAGGACGGTGAACTTGTTGCTGGTGGCAATGATCATCTGGTCCAACTGAGAGTCATAGTTGGCGTCGAAGGAGGCCATCCACCAGCCGGTCTCCAACACCATCTGGAGACGATCCTCGGCGCCATGCCGCAGGCCGGCGTCGTGAACCATCTGGCGCAGCCGCTGGCCGCTCATGAGCATCGCCGCCATGGGTCTGGAGTGAGCTCTTTTGTGCTTAGTGTAGGTGCTTAGGCAAATGCTTAGGTGCGTACGATGTGGTAGATGCATTGGAATGGAGGGGCACCTTTATATGAGGGCAATGATGGCAAACTGCGTTACATTCACATCGTGCAGCCTCTTTTCCCGGACCTCCTCCCATTACTTCCCTCATGCATTAATTGAAGGAGGATGCATTGGCCGTTCAACATATCGGGAACCGCTACTCCCTCCCTCGTCTGCATTAAAGACGTATCGGGAACTGCGCCGCCCGCTGTCAAATCGAATACTCCCTCCGTCTAGGTGAGTATTAAGTCATCTTATGAAAACCAAATAGTAAACACATAGGCGTGGTGCATTAACTCTCACGTTGTGTCTTATTTTTTGACATAAATAGAGGAATCAACCAAGAAGAGATGTGGGGCTTGTATGCTTTTAATGACTTGAGACTATCAAACATGACATGCAGTGGTCAGTTCGTTGCACAAGAACAAATACAACCCACGTCAGCACACACGCATCTTATATAGCATCACATCCAATGCCTATAAAAGATGAATGAGACCGAATTATATCTCATCTAGATGAGTTCTAGCAAAACTGTATTAATAATACTTAGCACTCCTGCGCCATGTATCATATATTAGTATCATGTAGTACTTTATTTATTTATGAGGTATCCAGATGGCACTGCACCGCCAAGAAAAGAGGGTAACATCAAAATTATGGACTACTTTTTTTAGAATGTTGGTAAGGTCCGGTCATAGTCACTTGTTGAAATCTCTAAAAAGACAAATACTCCTTCCGTCTGGAAATACTTGTCATCAAAATGGATAAAAGGAAATGTATCTAGACGTATTTTAGTTTTAGATACATCTCTTTTTATCCATTTTGATGACAAGTATTTTCGAACAGAGGGGGTAGAAAACAGAGTTGGTGATGATGGTGTGCGTGCCATCCTGCAATATAGGCCGTCGGATTTATATCTAACGGATAGGAAAGAAACTATGGAAATTTTGCAAAAATATACCCACATGTCTCTCCACGTTCGCAAATAAGGTCTTCCCTTGTTCAATCTTTTCTCTCACAAGGTAAACTACCCATACGAATGCATCTTGAGGTGTCCATAGAATCGAAGAGAGGGATGATGTGTGTGTGTGCGCGCGCGATCGATAAAGAGTGCCATCGAATTTGTGTGTGCCCACGTCAAAGATATAGAGTGGCTGGCATACTGGAACGTGAGATGGGACATGTGCAGTTTGTCGCTGTGGCATGGATACCTACCTGCAGCGCTCGACTATCGGTTTGTGGTGGGGGAAGAGGGCGGCCCAATTAACTATAGAGGTACAATGGCTGGTATATGTGTGGAGGAGGAGAAATGCCTACCTCATGTATTAAGGAGATCGATCTGCCTCATGTATTAAGGGAGATCAATCGGCATACATGCATATGTGCAGGAGAGGAATAAGGTTGGGAGAGAAATAGAGCTAGAGTGTTGGAGGGGGTGGTAGTGAAGTTGCTTCTAACAAATGGTGGGATAGGCTTGCTAGACAAACGGAGGGCGCGCCCGCAATATCAATAAGAGAGGAGATGGCTGCTTGTTGTCTGTGCACGTGCGTGTGAGAGACGGGTCAGGAGGCATGCACGAATGATGAGGGGGACGATGTGGTTGTGGTAAGCAGACATAACTACACAGGAAGATCAATCGCCCTTTGTTAGAGAAAGGAGAGACATAACTTGTGAGGTACGTCGATCGACGGGGGGTAGTTAAAGTCGATCTAGGTATATGTTGGGAGATCGATCGGTATACATGCATGTGTGTGTTAGAAGCAAATGAGGCACGAGGAGAAGGATAGAGAGAGAGGGATGCATGTAGGAGGTTGTACGAAAGGCATACTATATCGAGGGGGGAGGAGTGTGCGAGTACGAGAACGATGAAAAGAGTGGTGGGAGTGAGGCATGGAAGGTGACAAGAGAAGAGGGGAAGCTTGTGTTTGTGCTAGGCACACCTGGCTAGAGAGGCATATCGATCGATGTGTGCCGTAAAGAAGGAGCTGGGGTGCCTACACACACCGTGGGTGAACGACCCAAAGTGAAAAGACGAATTTGCGCGATGGAGCTAGACAATGCTTAGGGAGGGTGAGAGGGATGCGGGCATGTGCATGCACAAGAGAAAGTTAGCGCTAGTTACAAAGATAAGAGGGTTGTGTGGGTGTAAAAGACGAATAGAGATCATATATACTTCATTATAAAAAGCGAATTCAGATATTTGAAGAATTTATCATAGTGTTTCAAACCGACGCATGTGTGAATATATATAACGGTGGTACACATGGTGTGGTTATGAACATGTTATACTACATTTAATATATTTTATCTCTACTCTTATAAAAAAACAGAGTTGTTGATGATGGTGTGCCTGCCATCCTGCATTATAGGCCGTCCAATTTATATCTGGCGGATAGCAAGGAAACTATGATGGTTGAAGTTGGCAACAATCATGATTGTAGATTCTTATTGAAATAGAGAAACGAATTCAAATTTAGTTCGAATTGCAGCGGTACTATAGACATTTGGAATGCACTAAAATGTTGGTATGAGTAGGTTACATGCATTATACAGCAAGCGAAAAAATTTAATCGGACATAACATGGATTCATACTCCCTCCTTCCATCTATATAGGGTGTAATGAGATTTTTAAGATAGCCTTTGACTATTGACAAGATTAATAGGACATGACATGCACAATGTGAAAATTATATCATTGAAAGAACCTTTCACAGACAAATTTAACGGTGTGCTTTGTGTAAGTTGCATGTCATATATCATTGCTCTAATATTTGGTCAAAGTTAGCATCGAAAAACGCATTAGGCCCTATATAGATGGAAGGAGGGAGTAGCTTTGAATAGCATTTGTATAGTAAAACGGGGCAAGACTCTCTCTTTGTGTGGTGTGAATAGTTTTATTCTTTTCATTTTCTTTTTGGTTGAGGGAAGTGCAAATTGATTTGGTACGTATACAAGTACAATATTACTACACGTTAGGCTTGTCCCTAAAATTCAACCCGCGTCTTGTTATATCCCGAAAATTCAGATATCGTGCTCCCAAAACTGGCACCTTCACAACCCGCGCCTTGCTATCCTGAAATTACAACGCGCGCGAAAACTCCCTCCAGCTGCCAAATCCCGACACGCGAAATCCCCCTTCTAACCCTGAGCCGAAAGGGCCGCTAGTTCAAATCGGTGGGGGGTACTTTTGTAACACACCCTACATTTTGGACAAGCGCGTCCGCAAGTCATGCTTCACCCCCTCCCATCGCCCCCTTTTCGCCATTCGAAATCCCAGGCCGCCATAACCTTTCCACTCCAGCCGCGAAACCCCACCCTCCTCCGTCCACCACGTCACTGCTGCCCAGCCGGAGCCTCATCCCCGACGACGTCGTCCACCGCAACAGCTCGACGTCCCTCGTCCACCTCCCCGGAGGAGGATCCGTCGTCCATCTCGCCGTCCCGCCGGTTCAGCCGCCCCGTCCTCCACCTCCAAGGAGCTGCTCCGACGACCGCCTCGTCTATCGCGGCTGCTCCATCCCCACAGCGCCGCATTAACCTGCTCCACCGGAACCGCAGCATCCTCACCGACTCCTCGGACGAAGCCGAGGCCTACTCGGCGCCACCAAAGAGGTTGTACACTCATCGCATCGCACCTTCTCCTTAACTCGACCTCCCGAAGCCGACGGTGCTCCATCCTGCACCCCCATGGAGCGGCTACCTTGAAGCCGGCGCTGCGGGCGACATCTCCACGGCGGCTCTCCCCTAGTGCGAGGCCCCTTCGGCGGCGGTGTCCATACTAGCCGGATCTGCTGCAGCTGCTCCGGCTCTCGCTCGCTCGCTGGCTCGCGCTGCTGCTGCTGCTCCAGCTCTCGCTCAATCTCTTGCTCGCCCAGCTGCTGCTGCTGCTGCTCTCCCCCTCGCTCGTGCTGCTGCTCTGCTCTGATTAAGCCACACTTCAGTCGACTGAATCGACTTTTGGGTCAGTCGATTTTCAGGGGTTGGGGGGCTCGCCGGAGTTAAGGAAGAACCACCCACAGCGGGGACGAGGGCTCGCCGGAGAGGTACCCCACTATCTATCTTAGGGTTCAGGGTGGGGGGCGGGGGGGCTAGAGGGCTGGCCGGGGCGGCGGTGGCGAGTTGTTTTGGGGCGGCGAGGCGGCGCTGGGGCCGGCGGTTCGGCCGGTGGTGGCTGGCGGCTCAGGGGGGTGCAGGTTGAAGATGAACTGCAGGCCCTCCATAAACTACATGTCAAGTGCCTCTCTGCTACCATTGCGTTCAGTTTCGACAGTAGCATTCAGATTCCACAGTAAATTTCAGTTTCGACAGTTAAGTTTAGAGTCAATAGTTTTTACCTCATCTGTTGTAGTCAGGTGGTTTTTGGTGATGTTAATTTTACATCCATTTTACATCATCTATTGGAGATGCTATCAGAATCCCACTTGAGATTGACGATGTCTGTCTTGTGCTGCTTCAGCCTTGTCGTCTTACGGCTCACCGGAGCTGCTCCAACGACAGAACGATCCATCACAACAGAGTAGTGCCCTGGACGCCGTCCATAGATTCCTCAGATCTTCCTCCACACCTCCGACAGCCACCTCTGCCTCAACTGCTTCAGCGACCAACCCAATGATGCCGAGGTCGACACGGCTACGACAAAAGAGGTTGTACACTTGTTGCATCACTTATTACTATACATTCACGTCGATCCATTAGGGCTATTTTTGTTCAACGGAAAAACGTCGATCCACTGGTTGTTACCATCACTCTAAATTTCTGCATGCTCTCTTTACATAATCTCACCATATTTTTTTCGCATGCATGTCAGATATTGTACACAGTCATGCTGAACATGTAGAGAAAAAGAGAAGAGTTTTGTGCGGCAATACACTATCATGCAGACATCGCTCCATGGTGGGTTCAATGGCAAACCCTCCCCACCCCTCTCTAGATTGTAATCCAGAGGAAGATATCTGTTCTGAGGCGGATTCAGACGCCGCTGACCACTCCTATTTACCCCCCAAGGTGTTTGCTCTACCTTGGCATGATGATGTTAGTCATATCATGCATGTGTTGCCTTGCAGTGCCTACTTTTGACATCATATATGTCATCTGCTTAGTTTAGACATGTTCTGTAATGCCACCTGTTTAGTTTCTATATCATATATGGGAATTATGCAGTCTCATGTCTTTTAGCCAGCCATAATATATGTGAAATGTGCAATGCCATCCTGTTTAACCAGGCATCATATATTTGAATGATATCTTGCCCATCCTTTTCTTCATTACATTTCCATTTGTCAACAATGTTTGTACATTAAACTACTTTTCCTGTGAATCGGCCATTTGGGTGGGAGATGGAAAAATCAGGAGTGAAAACAAGGCCTTCAGAGCAGACAGTGCTACCTGTCGAAGCAGATCTCTTGTTGGGTCCCGATAGCTCCTCAGAGATGGATTCAGAGACAGATGACCAGTCCTATTCCCCCACTGAGGTGTATGCTCTAACTTGGCATGGTTATACTGCTCATATCATGCATACGGTGTCTTGCATTGCATAGTTTAGACATCATATACACAATATTCAACACCATGTTCTTAGTTTGGACATCATATCGAATGCCCTCTGTTTAGCATATAAATCACATATGTGAATTAAATGATGCGATCCTGATTACTTAGATAACATGTAGGTGAATTATGTCATGCGATCCTGTTTAGTTATTCATCATATCTTTGAATTATGTTATGCTATGCTATCCAGTTTAGATAGACATCATATATGTGAAATTATGTCATGCTATCCGTTTTAGTTAAACAATATACATGTCAACTATTTCATGCCCTCTTTTTTCCACACTATCTATTGCATCTGTCTCTCATACAATGTCTGTACATTCAACTATGTTTCCTGTTTATCAGCCATTTGAATTGGAGCGGGTGATGCCAGTATCTAGCGGACTAAAAACACGGTCTTCCAATAAAACAGTGCTACCTCTTGGTGGAGATAGCACCTTGGTTGTACATGCACAAGAACCAGCCCTACCACACATAACCCAAACTCTCGTAGATTGTACCCCTACTGCGATGGACAGAGAACCAGCTTCACCCAATCTAACCCCAACCCCAGCCAATAGTAACCCAGTTCCTATTGATACAACACCATCTCCACCATAGAGCTCCCAAACAAGAGCAGTTAGTAAGGCAGCTCCAATGCCCAAAGGGCCAGTACTATCACGGCGAACCCCAACTCCACTAGTTAGTACGCCTATTCCTGTGGAGGAAGCACAACCAGCTAGTCGTAGTTTAGCATCTATCGCATTTGATGTTGTTAAATCGTATGTGCGTATCTTCCTATCTTGGAAATATTATACTGAAGATGAAGGAAAATGCCAGTTGCAGGTGTTTGTCCAGGAGTTATGTGTAAGTAATGTTATTCATGGTAATTACTTTGCTTCGTCCCATACATCCTACCTCCATCATGGTTATAATACAGCAAATTTTCCCATTTTTCTCTATAGAGAAGGACCGATTTGGAAACTCAGGATGAGGTAACCTGTGCTAATACCTCCGCTATCTTCAAGAATGCTTGGTGGCAGTATCGGAATTACCTGAAGAAAACGTACTTCACCGGCAAACAAACTCATCAAATTCCCTTACGTTCTCCTGAGACACATTTATTGGACGATGGCTAGGAACGCCTTGTTCTGTACTGGTCCCGAACCAAGAATGTGGTAAGGTCTATGAGCTCATTTTCTATTTTTAAGTATTATATTCTTGCGTCTTACTGTACTCTATTCATGTAGAACAAGTGCCTAAACCTGAAGAACAACTGTTCTAATTTAAGATTCCATTGCTATCATAGTTCAAAAATGCGTTAGGCGTTAATTGTGCGTTTTGCCAACGCTTTGCGCTTTACTGACCAAAGCGCATGCTTATGCGCAGTTATGCACAGATTATGCGTAGTTATGCGCAATGCGTTTTGCCAACGCCTAGAGCCTAGGCGCGCTTAAGCGCGCCTTTTTTTTAACTATGATTGCTTTGCTCTTGTATCACTGTATTTACTCATACAAACTTATTTTTAAATTAAAGGATCCAATCGAAACTCCAATGGCACAGCAGGTATGTTCACACATGTTTCTTTAACAGGTTTGCTCTTATCAATAGCTCTGTTGATTTCAATTTCAATTGTGTATACAGTTGACTTTCATATCATGCACATTACTAGCATCACAATAGAGCCAATGGTGTTGTTGTACATGTAGACATGTGGTACCCATCTGAAATCTTGTTGTGCCGTGTAGTTTCCCACGCTTTGTATTCTTTCACTGCTGCTTTGTCTTGAACTGATATGATTTGAATAGTGTCTCTATTTTGATTTGGCAAGACAATGCAGTGACCATAGGACATAGATAGATGTTTGTTTGATGCTTTTATTATGTACTAGTACTTGGCAATAGAAGACTTGGTAGTTTAATCCTGTCCACCTTACTAATGAACTGGAGACCGAAATGAGTTTCATATACTAGTACATGCTAAACTTGTTATGTGTCTGCTTGTTTCTTCTTTTAGAATGCTGACAGAATATTGGGGAAGAGTGCCTTATTAAGCAATGGTAAAGGAAGTAATGCTGATAAGGTTCAGGATAGTGACACATCCTTGTTGGTCTCCAACAAAGCTGATAAAACAACTAAGGAAGACTATCTCGAAGACGGCGAGACAACCCCAAAGTCCTATCTTGGTTTAGTGTTCGAGTTACTGGCCACTACCGCTTGCACAAGCTATTCAAACTCACTGTCTGAATCAGTTCGGTTTCTTGAGTCTCAACTACAAGATGAAAGACATCGATCAGCTGTGCTGTGACAAGAAGCGAAAGGACTGCGGAAGTCCCTAGAGCATTCAGATGCATACTTTCTGGTGCAACAGCAAGCGTTGCAGGATTTTCGCGCCAAACAGGACAAAGCTAATCAGCTTGCTAAGCTTATTGGCAGCATGGTGGATACCCAGGATAACGTTTCTTGAGCTCTTCTTAAGTTGTTTTAGTTATGCTCTTGTTTTGCTACTGCGTTTATTTGCACTAGTGGCCAATTTTGACGGCCAGTGTATGTAATGTGCTGCTTTGTTCCCTATATTTGCACTGGTGGCGAACTTTGATGCCCAGTGGATGTAATATGTGTAATAGCGGTAATAGGCTAGCGTTAATTGCTTGCTTATTTATTTCTTTATCGTCTTGTTTAGTTGTTTGCTTGTAGTCACTGCAGTTCTTTTTCTGTTTTTTTCTAGTGGCCACAATAGCCTATTTTTGGTAACTAGGCCAAAATAATCATGGGCCTTCTACGGGCCGTATGATCCATGGGCCTTCGTCCGGCCGTAGGATCCATCGGCCTTCTATACGGGCCTTAGGGTCCATGGGCCTTCTATGGGCTGTAGGGTCCATGGGCCTTCTACGGGCCATACGATCCATGGGCCTTCTACGGGCCGTACTATCCATGGGCCTCATACAGGCCGTAGGATCCATGGGCCTTCTACGAGGCGTATCATCATTTCGCCAATCATGGGCCGTACTATTCATGGACCATAACGGGTCGTTAATAGGTTGTATTTGATAACTCTATGAAAACAGCCCAACGGGTTTTTTTACGTGAAAATGGCCCAACGTATTAACGGTCCGCAAACGGGCCGACTGTAACGACGGGCTGAATTTGGCCCACAAGCAGAAAATGACAGTAACAGGCCGTATGTAACCGAATGCTGCAAATGAGCCCAAGAATCAATGGGCCCTGAGAAGGCCGAAAGATAACTTGGGCTGGAAACGGCCCAATGGAATAACGGGTCGTTAATGGGTATAAAGTGATACACCTCATGTTTCAAATTTGTTACATAACGTTTACCATACATGCATGCTACGGGACTTGCAAACTTCAACACAAGCATTTATCAATTTCACAACTACTCAACTAGCACGACTTTGATATTATTACCTCCATATCTCAAAACAATCATCAAGCATCGAACTTCTCTTAGTATTCAAAACACTCATAAGAAAATTTTACTAATCTTGAAAACCTAGCATATTAGGATTTTGAGAAAATTACCATGCTATTTAAGACTCTCAAAATAATCTAAGTGAAGCATAAGAGATCAATAGTTTCTATAAAACAAATCCACCACCGTGCTCTAAAAGATATAAGTGAAGTACTAGAGCAAAACTATATAACTCAAAAGATATAAGCGAAGCACATAGAGTATTCTAGCAAATTCCAAATCATGTATGGCTCTCTCAAAAGGTGTGTACAGCAAGCATGATTGTGGTAAACTAAAAAGTAAAGACTCAAATCATACAAGACGCTCGAAGAAAAACACATATCATGTGGCGAATAAAAATATAGCTCCAAGTAAAGTTACCGATAGAAGTAGACGAAAGAGGGGATGCCTTCCGAGGCATCCCCAATATTTGGCTTTTAGGTGTCATTAGATCATCTTGGGGGTGCCATGGGCATCCCCAAGCTTAGGCTCTTGCCACTCCTTGTTCCATAATCCATCAAATCTTTACCCAAAACTTGAAAACTTCACAACACAAAACTCAAAGTAGAAAATCTCGTGAGCTCCGTTAGCGAAATAAAACAAAAGACCACTTCAAGGTACTGTAATGAACTCATTCTTTATTTATATTGGTGTTAAACCTACTGTATACCAACTTCTCTATGGTTTACAAACTATTTCACTAGCCATAGATTCATCAAAATAAGCAAACAACACACGAAAAACAGAATCTGTCAAAAACAGAACAGTCTGTAGTAATCTGTAGCTAGCGCAAGATCTGGAACCCCAAAAATTCTAAAATAAATTTCTGGAAGTGAGGAATTTATCTATTAATCATCTGCGAAAAGAATTAACTAAATATCACTTTCCAAATAAAAATGGCAGCAGTTCTCGCGAGCGCTAAAGTTTCTGTTTTTTACAGCAAGTGTAACAAGACTTTCCCCAAGTCTTCCCAATGGTTCTACTTGGCACAAACACTAATTAAAAACAAAAAAACACAACCAAAAAAGAGGCTAGATAATTTATTTATTACTAAACAGGAGCAAAAAGCAAGGAATAAAAATAAAATTGGGTTGCCTCCCAACAAGCGCTATCGTTTAATGCCCCTAGCTAGGCATAACAAGCAAGGATAGATCTAGGTATTGCCATCTTTGGTAGGCAATTCTTCAATGAGGCATCTACCATATTTAGGAATTTCTTTCTTTTTATTGATTATCAAACTTTTAGGCACAAGATCGAAAAAATCATTTGTAACAAATGGTTCCTTAATGATAGCAAAAAGATTCGGATGAATAATTATAGATTTGAGATCCGCAGTTTCCTTACTAGAGGATTCACCCTTATTTTTAGGAACATACATAAACTTGGAAATTTTAGTGGAAGGACTTGGAGTATTCTTTACGGAAGAAAAAGCGGTTCCCAAGTTGGTAATAATATCCTCAAGTTTATCAATTCTACTGGAATCGTGATTTATTTTCTCATTAACTATGGGTTCCTTCTCTTTAATATTTTTCAAAGTGACTCCTACTTTAGATCCATATTTATAGATTCGGTTGTGGATCTTTTTACCAAAATTTTCAATTATCTCTACGGTAGCAACCTTATTTTCAATAATTTCAAGTCTTTGCATTACATGCTCCAAAGTTAATATAGTTCCATTAACCAAAAGAGGGGGTGAGCCAAACAAATCTATCATAGCATTATAAGAATCAAAAGTATGGCTACCCAAGAAGTTCCCTCCAGTAATAGTATCAAGGACATATCTGTGCCAAGGAGTAATGCCTACATAAAAATTGCGAAGAAGAACAGAACTAGATTGCTTCCTGGTAGACCTATTTTGAGCATTGCAAATTCTATACCAAGCGTCTTTTAGATTTCCCCCTCACTTTGCTTAAAATTTAGAATTTCATTTTTGGGAGACAACGGAGAAGATAAGGGACTAGCCATAACGACAAGCAAACGAACTAACACACAAGCAAACAAAAAACAAGCAGGCAAAAAGAGGAAAATAGAGAAAGAGAGGGAGGATAGAGAGAGAGGGCAAATAAAACGGCAAGGGTGAAGTGGGGGAGAGGAAAACAAGAGGCAAATGGCAAATAATGTAATGTGGGAGATAAGGGTATGTGATGGGTACTTGGTATATTGACTTTTGCGTAGACCTCCCCGGCAACGGCGCCAGAAATCCTTCTTGCTACCTCTTGAGCACTGCGTTTGTTTTCCCCAAAGAAGAAGGGATGATGCAGCAAAGTAGCATAAGTATTTCCCTCAGTTTTTGAGAACCAAGGTATCAATGCAGTAGGAGGCTACGCGCCAGTCCCTCGTACCTGCAGAAAACAAATAAATCCTCGCAACCCACGCGATAAGGGGTTGTCAATCCCTACATGGCCACTTACGAGAGTGAGATCTGATAGATATGATAAGATAATATTTTTGGTATTTTTATGATAAAGATGCAAAGTAAAATAAAAGCAAAGTAAAAGCAAAGGAAATAACTAAGTATTGGGAGATTAATATGCTGAAGATAGACCCGGGGGCCATAGGTTTCACTAGTGGCTTCTCTCGAGAGCATAAGTATTCTACGGTGGGTGAACAAATTACTGTTGAGCAATTGACAGAATTGAGCATAGTTATGAGAATATCTAGATATGATCATGTATATAGGCATCACGTCCGAGACAAGTAGACCGACTCCTGCCTGCATCTACTACTATTACTCCACTCATCGACCGCTATCCAGCATGCATCTAGAGTATTAAGTTAATGAAAACAGAGTAATGCCTTAAGCAAGATGACATGATGTAGAGGGATAAACTCATGCAATATGATGAAAACACCATCTTGTTATCCTCGATGGCAACAATAAAATACATGCCTTGCTGCCCCTACTGTCACTAGGGTAGGACACCGCAAGATTGAACCCAAAGCTAAGCACTTCTCCCATTGCAAGAAAGATCAATCTAGTAGGCCAAACCAAACTGATAACTCGAAGAGACTTGCAAAGATAACCAATCATATATAAAAGAATTCAGAGAAGATTCAAATATTGTTCATAGATAGACTTGATCACAAACCCACAATTCATCGGTCTCAACAAACACACCGCAAAAAGAAGATTACATCGAATAGTTCTCCACAAGAGAGGGGGAGAACACTGTATTGAGATCCAAAAAGAGAGAAGAATCCATCTAGCTACTAACTATGGACCCGTAGGTCTGATGTGAACTACTCACACTTCATCGAAGGGGCTATGGTGTTGATGTAGAAGCCCTCCGTGATCGATGCCCCCTCCGGCGGAGCTCCGGAACAGGCCCCAAGATGGGATCTCGTGGATAAAGAAAGTTACGGCGGTGGAATTAGGGTTTTGGCTCCGTATCTGATCGTTTGGGGTACATAGGTATATATAGGAGGAAGGAGTACGTTGGTGGAGCAACACGGGGTCCACGAGGGTGGAGGGCACGCCTTGGGGGGGGGGGGGGGTAGGCGCGCCCCCTACCTCGTGGCCTCCTCTTTTGTGTCTTGACGTAGGGTCCAAGTCTCCCGGGTCTTGTTCGTTGAGAAAATCATGTTCCCAAAGGTTTCATTTCGTTTGGACTCCATTTGATATTCCTTTCCTTCAAAACCCTAAAACAGGCAAAAAACAGCAATTCTGGGCTGGGCCTCTGGTTAATAGGTTAGTCCCAAAAATCTATACCTACTAATAAAGCAAGGTGCGTTTCTCCAATTTTTTCATCCGTTCACCACTAAAAGATTTTTTTCCTATCCGAGGTGGTACTAAACTTTTTTCGTTGTTTGTTAGCAAAGGAAAAACGATTTCTGCAGAATTACGTGCGTGGGCCGCGCGAGCTATGGCCCAGTAAAGTCAACCCAGTTTTCCCTTCCCGCGCAGCAATAAAATATCATATTTCCCGCACAATGCGACAAATAGTTCAGTTACGCACAGGGCGCCCAAGACTCGGTGGCCCATTTCTGTCTGTGTTCTGTTCCAATATTTCTTTTTCTGTTCTTTCTCTTTGTAGTTCCTGTTTCTTTTTTATTTTCCCCATTCTATGTCTACTTTTCACTTTTTTCCAAAATTCGAAATTTTCAAAACTGTATGCAATTTCAATTTTTATTCAAAATTTCGTAAAATGTTATGAATTAAAAAAATGTGTTCCTATTCCAAAAAATGTTTGGATTTCTTTTGTCATGCCAATAATTGTTCAAAATTTAAAAAATACTCCCATTCTTCTAAAAACTGTTCTTATTTAGAAAAACAAGATTTTAAAAAAATCATTTGACAAATGTTCCAAATACGAAAAATATTTTGTTTTAGTGATATGTGCAAAAATTGAAAATAATGTTTGCATTGAAGAAACACATTTTTCAAAATTCTTCCAAATTTTCAAAATATATTCCCATTTTCAAAAATTGTTCACAACTTAAAAAATAATAGTATTTTTGTAAAGGTTTGTGTTTTAAGAAATTTATGTGAATTTTCGGAAATGTTCCGTTCAAATTTTTTGATCTATCTTTGTCTTAAAATCTATGGAATTAAAAAAAATTGTTCGTAATTTGGAAGATTTTTCATGTTGCCAATTATATTAGGTAATTCATGTTATGAATTCCAAAATTGTGTTCATTATAAAAACTTTTTACAATTTTAAATTTTTTGTCATTTCGAATTTTAGAAATTACTCCAATTTTTTGAAAAAATATTTGTGTTTTTGCCGAATTGTTGAAGATTTAAAAAATGTTACAAAATTTAAAAATATTCTTCTTTTAGTGATATGTTGAGAGAGTTGAAAATGTTTTTTGCATTAAAAGACACATTTTCTAAATTTCTTCTATATGTTCAAAATATGTTCCCATTTTCCAAAATTGTAAACAAATTAAAAAAATATCATACTTTATAAAACCTTCATGCTTTTAAGAAATGTTTGTGAATTTCAACAAATGTTCCGTTCAAAATTTTGTTAGTGTTTTTTGAAATGTACGGAATTTTCAAAAAAAATGTTTGTAATTTGGAAAATTGTTCATGTTGCCAAGTATATTTGGCAGTTGATAGTAATCAATGTCTGAAAAGATTAGAAAATAAATAAAAATGTTTTGAAGCGGACGTTGCATTATATTCTTCAATGTTCATGCTGACCATTGGTTAGCAGGACGTGTTTGTTTTTGTGGCTAGCAACATGTGGTTGGATCTTTAAGGTCGTGAGTTTGATCACTCCCATCCTTGGCTGCTCCTCATCTGGCACATCGAGCTAAGTTGGCTTGTTCAGAATAAGGAGTGCCATAAATTGTTAACAATGATAGCTTCCATATGCCAATAAAAAAACAACATGCAGGTTAATTATAATTCAAAGAAATTGTGGGCACGTGTCAATACAACAGAACCTACTGGTTTGGCTCTAATTAAAGGGTGCCATGCTGAACTAGAGAATACAGTCATGTGAGGATCTTGATCCATTCTTATATTGAGCTAGAGGCATGTAATTTTATTATCCCGTTGCAACGCACGGGCATGTGTGCTAGTAATATAACGTGGATAATAAAGCCCAATAATGACCAAAACAGTAGATAATATAGCATGGAGCAATCAAAAATTATAGATATGTTGGAGACGTATCAGATAACCGTCTATGTCACCTCCTCATCAGGGGTTGGCGTCCATTCTACGATAAAACCTACCAATGCCCTGCTCTGAATAGTTGACGTGCTCTCAAACTTCAAACCAAAGCTGGATAACTCTAAAGCCCACTCCACTATTCTGCCGGTAGCTTCAGGGTTCCGGGGTACCCTTTGCAATGGAAAGCAAGTAACAACCATGATCTCACGGGCTTGGAAGTAGTGGCGAAGTTTCCTTGAGGCCATGATGAGACCAAAGATCAACTTCTATATGCCAGAGTATCTCAATATGGCCCCCTGTAATACAGAGTTGATGAAGTACACTAGGCGCTGCACCACTTTCTTCCTCATCGCGTCCTTGGGGTTGCTCTTGCTGATGTGCTCATTGCTGTCTTGATCCTTCTCTGTCCCTACCAGTCTCTTCTCACTTTATGCCTCATCTACTTCCCGATGTGCTTCCAGGGCCGCATTGACCACTTGGTTGGTTGCCGCCAAGTATAGCAACAACGGCTCCTCGGGTTTGGGAGCAACGAAGGTAGGCACAGTGGAGAAATAAGCTTTCAACTCTTGCAAAGCTGCATCTGCTTCTAGGGTCCACTTCATAGGGTCGTACTTCTTCAAGATTTTGAGGAACGGTAGTGCACGCTCGACAGACTTAAAAATGAATCTGCTTAGCATGGTAACACATCCTGTCACGCGCCTCACATCCTTAACTGTCCTTGGAGCTTCGATCTGCTCGATGGCTTTGATCTTGTTGGGGTTAGCTTTAATCCCGTGATTGGATATGAAGAAACCAAGCAACTTGCCGGAGGTAACACCAAATACACACTTCTCTGGGTTGAACTTCAAATTGATCTTACACAGATTATCAAATGTCTCTTCCAAATCCTGAATAAGGGTGGCCTTATCCTTGGTCTTGACCCCAATATCATCCATATAGGCTTCTATGTTTTTGTGCAACTGTGGCTCAAAACCAATCTGGATTGCCCTTGCAAAAGTAGACCTGACACTCTTTAATCCGAACGGCATGCAGACACAGCAGTACGTACCACAAGGAGTGATAAACAACGTCTTCTCTTCATCTTCCTTGGACATGAAGATTCAGTGATACCCAGAGTATGCGTCCAGAAAGGATAGCAAATCACAACCTGAAGTGGAATCCACAATCTGGACGATGCACAGCAAGGGAAATGGGTCTTTCGGGCAAGCTTTGTTGAGATCTATGAAATCTATGCAAAGCCTCCACTTCTCGTTAGCCTTTCGGACTACCACTGGATTTTCCAACCACGTGGGGTGCAGTACTCCTCTAACTAAATTACCTGCCTCAAGTTTCTTGATCTCTTCTGTAATGGACTGCTGCCTCTCCAAGGTCTGCTTTTGGACTTTCTGCTTGAGAGGTCGGGCATGTGGGAAGACAGTAAGGTGGTGCTCGATTACCTCCCTGGGAACACCGGGGATATCAAATGGTTGCCAGGCAAAGACATCGATATTCGCCCTTAGGAAGGCAATGGGCGCGCTTTCCTATTTGTCATCGAGGGTGGCGCTGATAGTAAAAGTACCATCAACGCCAGCCAGCCCTGCTGGGACCTTCTTCACTTGGGGTGCATCAACCTTGGATCTCTTGCTGTTAGAACACTCCGGCACATCGTCAACGGGTGTCGTGCACTCGGTGGGGGCACGCTTCCTAGAATCTTTGCCGGAGTCCCTACAGTCTCTCATCTTTCCTTTGCTTTCCTTGGCGTGAGCCGCCACTGCCTCTGCCGTGACCGCGTCCCGGTACATCTTGTCCACACAAATCATCATTGGCTGGAGGAAACATGTGTCAGCTCATCGCTGGGACAGATGTCATCCACTCATTGGACAGAAGGCGCCTATGATACGTCGACATGTGGCAGGACCCAACAGAGGCCCATTCCTGGGAAAAGGCCGGCCCGTTTGACTTGGTCAAAAGGTGGCGGGTCGGCCCATGGAAAGCCTGTTAACGGCCTGTTCGCATATAGCCCATTTACAACCCGCTAACCCAAGGCCCATTACGTCCTATTCTAATTAGGCCCAATAGCGTCATCTGGGCCATCCAATATGATTCCAGCCCGTTTTCACTTCTGGCCCATGTATGGCCCATGATGTCTTTCGGCCCATATGAGGCCCTATGTAACTCTTGGCCTATTAACGGCCCGTGGTGAAACTGGCCCGTAATGAACAGTGTATCACTTTACACCCATTAACGGCCCGTGGTGAAATTGGCCCGTAAAGAACAGTGTATGACTTTATACCCATTAACGGCCCGTTATTCCGTTGGGCCGTTTCCAGCCCATGTTATCTTTCGGCCTTCTCAGAGCCCATTTATTCTTGGGCTATTTTCCAGTATTCATTTACTTATGGCCCGTTACTGTCATTTTCTGCTTGTGGGCCAAATTCAGCCCGTGGTTACAGTCGGCCCGTTTGTGGTCCGTTAATATGTTGGGCCGTTTTCATAGCGTCATCAAATACGGCCTATTAACGATGGCCCGTTATGGTCGGCCCATGAACGGACAATTCCAACTCTAGCCTGTTTACGACCAGAATGCGGTCTGTTTGGCCCATGTTTGGCCAATCGATCATACGGCCCGTATAAGGCCCATTGATGATACGGCCCGTAGAAGGCCCATTGTTTCTATGGCCTATAGAAGGCCCATTGTTTCTACGGCCCGTAGAAGGCCCACTATTTCTACGGCCCGTAGAAGGCCCACTGTTTATACGGCCCGTAGAAGGCCCACTGTTTCTACGACCGGTAGGAGGCCCAGTGTCACTACAGTAAATATTAGCCCATGGTTATTGTGGCCTAGTTTTAAAAAATAGGCTATTGCAGCCACTAGCAAACCGTAGAAAAAGAACTGCACTGACTACAAGCAAAGAAATAAACAAGACAACAAGGAAATAAATAAGCAAGCAACTTACACTTGGCTATCACGACTATTACACATATTACATCCACTGGGCATCAAAGTTCGCCACCAGTGCAAATATAGGGAACACAGTAGCATATAAACGCCGCAGCAAAACAAGTCCAGAACTGAAACCACTTCAGAAGAGCTCAAGAAACAATATTCTGGGTACCCATAATGCTGGCAAGATGCTTAGCAAGCTTATTAACTTTCTCTTGTTTGGCGCTTAAGTCCTCCAGCGCTTGTTGTTGCACCAAAAAGTATGCATCTAAATTCTGTAGGGACTTCCTTAGTCCTTCGGCTTCCTGTCGCATAACATCTGATCGATGTATTTCAACTTCAAGTTGAGACTCAAGAAGCCGAACTGATTCAGACAATGAGTTTGAAGAGCTGGTGCTAGCAGTGGTAGCCAGTAACTTGAACACTACATCAAGACATGACTTTGGGGTTGTCTCAGTGTCTTCAATATAGTTTTTATCAGCTTTCTTGGAGACCAACAAGGATGTCTCACTATCTTGAACCTTATCTGCATTACTTCCTTTACCATTGCATAACAGGGTACTCTTCTCCAATATTTTATCCGCGTTCTAAAAGAGAAACAAACAAACACATCTTAGGTTTACAATGTAGTATATGAAACTCATTTTGGTAAACCAGTTCAGTAGTAAGGTGGACAGGACAACAGCATGAAACAAACATATATCTATGTAGTATGGTCACTGTATGGTCTATATCGTTCTAGTTAATGTTGCCAAATCAAGATAGATACAGTTCGAATCATATCTATTTAAGACAAAGCAGCATAGACAAAATATATGTGTGGGAAACTACACAGCAATAACAACACTTGTAATGTGCATGGCATGAGAACATAACTGTTTATTCAATTGAAACTGAAATCAACATAGAGCAAGTTACAACAGCAAACAGCCAAACACGTTGAAGAAACAGGTTTAAAACATAGATGTTGCGCCATTGGAGTTTCAATTGCATCCTTCAAATTTGAAATTAGTTGGTCTCAGTAAATACAGTGATGCAAGAGCAAAGTAGTATGAACCATAGCTACGGAACCTGACCTGAGAACAATTCTTCTTCTGCTTTAAGCGTTGACTTTGGGTTCGGAGTGGTGGTCCTCGTGATTTGGGCACTGCAGTTGCCTTACTAACTGCTCATGTTTGGGTGCTCTGTGGTGGAGACGGTGCTGTGTCAACGGGAACTGAGTGTCTATCTGCTGGGGTTGGGGTTAGAAGGGGTGTAGCTAGTTCTCTGTCCAACTGGGTAGGGATACAATCTGCATGAGTGTGGGTTATGTGTGGTGGGGCTGGTTCTTGGGCAAGTACAACCGTGGTTCTATATGCATCGACAGGTAGCATGATATTTTCTGAAGACCATGTTTTTACTTCCACAAATACTTCCATCACTCCCTCCAATTGAAATGGCTGATAAACAAGAAAAGTAATTGAATGTACAGACATTGTAAGATAGACAGGTGCAATGGATAGTAGGGAAGAAAACAGGGCATGAAATAATTCACATTTATGTTGTCTAAGCAAACATAATAGCAGGACATAATTTCACATATATGATGGCTAATTAAACAGGATAGCATGCCACAATTTCACATGTATGATGGCTAACTAAACAGGATAGAATGACATACTTCAAAATATGATGACTATGTAAACAGGATGACATGATATAACTATACGATGTGTCTATTAAAGTGGTTGGCATGCCATAAATCACAAACATGCCGTCGATGGAAACATGATGATATAATATAATTCACGGATAGAATGACATAATTTAAAATATGATGACTATGTAAACAGGATGAGATGATATAACTATATTATGTCTTTAGAAAATGGGTTGGCATGCCATAATTCAGATACATGTTGTCTATGTAAACATCATGGCATGACATAATTCAAATATATGATTTATATACTAAGCAAGTGAGCAGAGGGAAATCGCATATATGATGTGTCAACTAAGGAGATGGCATTCAATATTGTGTATATGATGTAAAAACTAAGCATTGCAATACAACATATGCATTATATGAGTAATATAACCCTACCAAGTTTGAGCATACACCTCAGGGGGATAATAGGACTGGTCATCTGCCTTTGAATCCTCCTCTGAAGAGCTATCTGTAACCAGCAAGATATCTGCTTCAGCAGGTAGCATTGTCTGCTCTGAAGACCTTGTTTTCACTCCAGATTTCTCCATCACCAATTCAAATGGCTGATGCACAGGAAGAGCAGTTGAATATACAAACATTGTCGACAAAAGCAATGAGAAATACAAAAAAGAACAGCATGATATAATTCACATATATGACGCTTGCCTAAACAGCATGGCATTGCATAATTCACATACATAGTGCCTTGCAACAAGATAACATTGCATAATTCACATATATAATGTCTTGCAACAAGATGGCATTGCATAATTCACATATATGGTAATTAGACACTAAACAGGTGGCATTGACACAAAGCATGTCTAAACTAAGCAAATGACATAGCAATGCAAGATAACATACGCACGATATGAGCAACATAACCCTACCAAGTTAGGGCATGCACCTCGAGGGGGGGGGGGAATATGACTGGTCATCTGTCTCTGAATTCTCCTCTGAGGAGCTATCGGTAACCAGCAAGACATGTGCTTCGTTAGATAGCATTGTCTGCTCTGAAGACCTTGTTTCCACTCCAGATTTTTCCATGACCGTGCCGAATGGCTGATGCACAGGAAGAGTAATTGAATGTACTAAAATTGTTGACAAATTTAACATATAATAAAAAAATGATGGCATGATATAATTCACATATAAGATGACTGGCTAACCAGGGTGGCATTGCAAAATTCACCTATATGATGCCTGGCTAGACAAGATGGCATTGCCTGATTCACATATACGATAAAGAAACTAAACAGATGGCATTGACACAAAGCATGTCTAAACTAAGCAGATGACATCTTTCATGTATACAGTAAGCAATGCAAGGCACCATATGCATGATATTACTAACATCAGCATGCCAAGTTAGAGCGAAGACCTCATGGGGTAAATAGGAGTGGTCTTCTCCTTCTGAATCCCCCTCAGAACAGTTATCTTCCTCTTGATTATGATTCAAAATGGGTGGAGGGGGGCTGCCTTTGCGCCCACCATGGAACGACGTCTGCATGAAATTTTATTGCCACGCAAGGCTCGTATCTTTCGCTCTACATGATCAGTTTCATTGTGTACAATAACTGGCATGCATAGGAATAAAACATAGTGAGATTATGTAAGGAGTTCATGCACAAATCCAGAGTGATGGTAGCAAATTGTGAATAGACCCAAAACCAATGATAGCAGGCAGATAATAGCTTTAGTTAAAAAATATAGATAATGGCTCCTTTAATGTTTGTTTGCACCCAACATGAAACTCATAGTAGACACCGGATAGTAAACAGATAGTACTGATTGCTGCCCCAATATGTACCCCACAACCATTTAAAAACTCAAGTTTCAGCATTAGTTTGGACCTGAATCAGAGTCTAATAGGTGAACACGACGATAATGTAGCATGTCATCATATTAAGCGACGCATAACATAAGCAGGCACGGAAGAGTGCGACCTCTCTTGCGGACTCGTGTAGTCCTCAAGGTCATCTACTCAGTTGATGATGGTAATGCAGTTGTCGTGGCTGCCGGCGGCGGGGAAGAAGATCTGGGGCGGCGAAAGACAGTCTAGAGAGCGGATCCCTGCTGTGGTGAACCCTTCCGTCATTGGAGCAGCCGAGCTGGGGTGAAACACAGCGCCGCAGGAGCAGGACAAACCAAACAAGGTTTTCTTTGACACATATCTGTAACATAAGTAATTGAGTAAGGGCTTGTTTGAATTTGAGGATTCTAACAATGCAGGGATATGAAATAGACTGGAATAGGATCGGAATGCACGTGCAAAACAGAGAATTTAAAAACACAGGATTTCTGGCAATCTGGGTGTTTGATTCACCACAATCGGAAGATCACAGGATGCAAAAAAGCATGGTGAGATTAAGTCAAACCACAAGAAAATGTACGGTTATAATGCTATTATGCTACTATCTCTTAGTCCTGTGCTTGATGAATAGGAATATGAAAAGGAGGAGAAGTGGAAATTAGAATTCCTACGGTTTTTCTTTCAAGGAGACACTAAAGGAACAAATCCTACAGTTTTCCTTTGCTCCATTCCTTTGCACCAAATTCATGAAAAGTAGTACCATAGGAAACTTTCCAATTCCGATGTTTTTCATTCACTTTTCCTTTCAAGCACTGGCTATTCTAGTAGGCAGGCTTGAGCAAGGAAAATCCTACACTTAAAAAATGTTTTTGTGCTACATCTATTACTTTGGACCCAGGCCACTGCCATACTAGCTCAACTCCCAGGCCCATCGACAAATGCACAGCTCAAACGTGCAGAGATAAATAATGATGGCATTCAAGAGAGTCCATCACGGATAGCTAAGCTGCCTGGTACCTCACTGCTTGTCATATAGTAGGATAAAATAATCATATTTCCCGTTACTACGAGTGCTTAGTGGACAATATATATAACATGTAGAGTAAAAAAGAGATGCAACAAGTGTACAACCTCTTTGGCGAAGCCATGTCGATCTCAGCATGATTGGGTTGGCCGGTGAGGATGCTCCGGCTGACTTGGCTGTCGGAGGAGGGGAAGAAGATCTTAGGCGTGTGGAGATGGAGCCCGAGGTACTGCTCCGCTGTGATGGAGGGTTTCATCGTTGGAGCAGCTCCAGTGAGTTGTACGACGCCGAGGCTGAAGCAGGACAAGAGAGACAACGAACAACATTAACCTGAGTGAAATTCTAATATCATCTCCAATACATGACATAAAATACATAACCACAAAGTTCTAGATGTAAAATACATCAGCCGCTCATCTCTGAACTTAACTGTCGAAACTGAACTTAACTGTCGAAACTGAAATTAACTGTCAAAACTGAACGCACTAGCAAGGTGAGGCTACACGTCGGTCGACTGACTTTTTCATCTCTGGTCAGTTGATTTTGCAGCCGTTGGATACGAAATCAAGGGCATGCGGTTCATCTTCAACCTCCACCCCCTGAGCCGCCAGCCACCACTGGCCAAACAGCAGGCCCCCACCGCCCGCCCCAAAAACACTCCCCAACGCCGGTCCGCTGCCGCCCCGGCCATCCCTCTAGCCCCCCCTGCCGAGCTTTTTCTCCGACGATCCCCATGCCACCGCCCCGCCAACGCCCCGCCACCACCGGCGACCACCGCCCCCATCCTGAACCCTAAGATAGATAGTGGGGTACCTCTCTGGCGAGCCCCCTCCCTGCTGCGGCCGGTTCTTCCTTCGCCCCGGCGAGCCCCCCCCCACCCCCTAAAAATCGACTGACCCAAAAGTCGATTCAATCGACTGAAGTGTAGCTAAATCGGAGCAGCATCGCAAGCAAGAGCAAGAGCGAGAGCAGCAGAAAGAGCAAGAGCAATAGCAAGAGCAGACCAGGCAGGGGACCGAGAGCAAGAGCAGAGCAGCAACGCGAGCGAGAGCTAAAGCAGCAGCAGCTCCTACTGATGTGGACGTCGCCGCCGAGGGAGCGACGCCGTGGGGGAAGTGGTCGGCAACGCCGCCGTCGATGGAGTCGCGCCGTGTCGGCTCGGGACCGAGTGCCGGCAGCACCGTGAGATTGAATCAAGAAGAAAATGCGGTGATTAGTGTACAACCTCTTTGGTGGCGCCGATTAGGCCGCAGGTTCATCCGAGGAAATGGTGATGATGATGCTCTTCCGGTGGTGCAGGTGAAGACGGCGGTGTGGGAATGGAGGTGGCGCGAAAGACGAGGGGAACGTCGGGGCAGCTCCTTGGAGGTGGAGGACGGGGTGGCTGAACCGGCGGGACGATGAGGTCGACGACGGATCCTCATCCGGTACGGTGGATGAGGGACGTCGAGGTGTTGCTGTGGACGACGTCGTCGGGGAAGAGGCTCCGGCTGGGTGGCGGACGGAGCAGGGTGTCGGGTTTCGTCGCGGATTTTCGCGGCCTCGGTGTATGAATGGGTGGGAGGATGGGATGGCAGTGGGGAACCATGTCTTAGAGACGCGCTTATCCGAAATGTGGGGTAAGTTACGGAAGTACCCCCACCGATTTGAGGTGGTTCTTTTGGTTCAGGGGTACCACGGGCATTTCGTGTGTCGAGATTTCACAGGAGGTAGGAGTTTTCGCGCGCGTTGTAATTTTGGAATAGCAAGGCGCGGGTTGAGATAGAGGGAGTTGTCGGAGCACAATGAGAGAAAGATATATCTTAAATATTACGGGCTAACAAGGAGCGGGTTGAAGAGGCGGGAGTTTCGTAGCACGATAGACAGAGACGCTAGCTTGAATTTTTGGCATAACAAGGCGCGGCTTGAAATTTCGGAAGAACAAGCTTAACGTGTACCAAAAAAAGACAATTTGCACCTCAACACGCACAACACACACACAAACACCATTTAGACTAGAGTAAGGTACACGTGCATTGCACGCATGAGATTTGGCAACCAAATTTTGAATAAATACCACATTATAGCATGCAAGCTTTGAGTCATACATGCATGATGTAGATGTTCGTTTAATTCTTATAGTTCATTTCATTCAAAATCATCTAGTTTTTATAAGAAAGCTAATCTATTTTAAGATTCATGGAATTGTGCGTCGTAAGACATAAAGTAAAAACAAATAATGGCAAATCATGTAGAAAACCATTTGGGCAATTCTGATACGGAAGATTCTAGAACAAATAAGAAGTGCTTGTGTTTTGATATTTGTGCATTATGCTTAAGTTCAACCATGGAGTCTTCTAGATTATACATGTGGCGAAATCTGGTGGAATCTAGATGATATCCAACGGCCAGTAGTGCTCAAATTTGCCATCTTTGGACCATCGGATTCGCCTGATCCAATGACCATCTTTCAAAGTTAAAGTTACCCGCACACAATATAAAAAATATATAATAATATATATAGGGGTATAGATATAGATATGTGATGCGAAAGCCGCCCATCATCTCCAATTAGAATAGTGTGTCCATGCACGGATGCGACGTGGCCAAATGATGTCTGCCATCGGTATCTCAAATTCAAATCAGTCTGACCTTGTTCAATGTGTATACATTACAACATGCTCGTTTCCAAACCACACCGCACAGATCTCCGTTATATTCATGCATGCATGGGTTTCAAACATCAGGATCTCTTATTCAAATATTTGAATTCAACTTTACATTGATTATGACCTCACCTATTCTTTTACACCCACACAGTAGTCTTCTCTTTATAATCGTACCACTAACTTTCTCTCATGCATGCATGCACACACACTACCAGTCGGCATTATCCATCGCACGCATGCAATCTTTTTCTTCAGGTCGGTCTCCCATGAAGGCACACACCCACACACATCCCCCTCTCCATCATACCGGGCATTCTTTATCTCTCACGCGTGCATGCGCAACGATCGATGTTCCTCTATGTATGTGTGTATATAGCTAGGTCTTTCATAGTTTTCCACACAAACCGATCAATCGATATATCCAGTGAGGTCTCGCCCTCTTTCCCACGTCCACATCGATCAATCTATACCTCTCTATATAGGATTAACATATATAGCTCATACACCCACATTAATTATATATCCAACGTCCCCCTCTCATCATCCATGCCTTCCGCTTCATCTCTCAGACGCGTGCCCAATGGCGAAGACAGGGGGCAGTAAGGCCCCTGCCCCCTCCCCCCCCCTAACATCACTATATATCGAGGCTAATATGAATGTGATCATTAGACAATTGCTGCTAAAAATGGTTTAAGTTCATGAATCGACCCTCCTCGTAAAGGATTAGCAATGCTTGCCCCCTAGCTCATTTATTTTTCATGGCTCCGCCACTGCGCGCAACAGCGCACGTGTTCCCCCCTCTCTCTAAATATTGATCTCGCACTTGTGCATTCCTTCATAGTCTCCCTCCACTCGGCCCCTCGCACCATCTACTAGCCTCCCACCAGATTTTTCCACATGTACAATCTAGCAGACTCCATGGTTGAACTTAAGCATAATGCACAAACCTCAAAACAAGAGTGGTTCTCTTTTGTTCTAGAATCTTCCGTATCATAACTGCCCAAACTTTTTTTCTAGTTGAATTGCCATTATTTGTTTTCAATTTATGCTTTACAACGCACAATTCCATGAATCATAAAATAGATTAAGGGCTTCTTTGATTCAAAGGATTCTCAAAGGAATTTTGGAGGATTCTAATCATTCAGAATTTTTCCTATCTTGGTTGTTTGATTCGTATGATTGTAAACCATAGGATTTTTTCCATATGATTCATTTGCACTAGATTTCATAGGAAACATCCCATCCACTCAAACCTCTTTGAAAGAATTCTGCACTTTTTTCTATGCACAATCAAACACTCGTACAATCCTGCAGGATTCAAGACGACATTCCACTATAATCCCATGTTTTTCCTATTCCCGCATTCTTAGATTTTTTTATAAAAACTAATTGATTTTGAATGAGATGAACTATAAGAATTAAACGAAGGGCTAGAATAGGCATATATGACTCAGAGCTTACATGCTATAGTGTGGTATTTATTCATAATTTGGTTGCAAAATCTGATGCGTGCAATGCACGTGTACCTTACTATTACTTCGAGTATGTGCAAAACAGGTAAATTAGAATACCAATGTCACGCTACACAATGTCTCTCTTACAGTTCATGAAGCCACGTGGCACATGTGGAGGCGTTGTCACGACCTCCTTGCGTGGATTGATCACAGTGACGTGCTGCTGGTTCTAGAAGAATGTACACGTCCTCCCTGAGCCATACTGGCGGTACATGCACGAAGCGAAGATGTGCATGCACGCCATGCACGGACTCATTCCCTCGCACGCACATGCGGGTACACGGGCGGACGCAATTTTGTACCAAGATCCACCCCATGTGATAATTTGATGCGTGTAAAGTCGTTCACTTCATTGATGGTCAATTAATATAGCGCATGCAAATTGAGTGGACGTGAGGGCGGAAGAAAGACATTATTACTCCACTGCGCGCATGCGAGTAGTTAAATTGTGGGTTGCTAGTAGTACTTCCATTGGTCTCCTTCATATTTTGTACCATAATATTTACGCATTTGAGCAGTGTAGTACTTGAAATTTATGTTCCGCTAAACTCATCGGGAGCCGTTTTGGGCCTCGAAACCAAAACCATCAATTAATCTTTACCTTGTTCCCATCACATTCGAAAGCCTGCTCACACCTACTAGTACATACCAAACCTGAATGTGTTCCCACTATGCAGGTATTAGTACTAGTGCTAGTACTTAGGTTATAAAAAGGGGAACTACCTAACCGAAAATTACTCTACCTTTCCTCCTCATAAGTGCTTCTTCTTCGTCCGTCATTGCCATGGTTGTTGAGCAGAGCTCTAGGTCGAGAACTACTACGTAACAAGGGAGCGGCAACCAAGGCTGCGGAAAAAAAGAGGGCTCGCGGCCACGTAGAGACCTCGAAAGATCTCTGACGGGCAGGCGATGGCTCCCAGGAGCGCCCTAGCCGCGGAGGCGAACATGCCGAGCCGGCGGAGCTGGAGTCGTTATCCCTCGACGGCATGCCCGATCAGCTCAATAAGCACCTCAATAAGCAGAAGGAGTTCATCCAAGGCTTGATGGAGTTGCTGAAGGAGAGCCTCGACGACATGCCCGCTGAGCTCAATCAGCAGGGGGAGTTGACCGCCGGCTTGGTGATGCTGCTGAAGAAGAGCATTGCCTCGGAGAAGACGGCGACCGGCGAAATCCTGCGACCTCAGGAGGACAAGGCGAAGCTCTGCCATGAGATCGACCTGTTGAAGGAGAAGAACGCCGGCTGGAAGAAGTTGCACGAGAATAGTACTTCCTCGATGAAGATGCTGCAGGCCCTCGTCATGGAACAGAAGGAGGAGTTGGCGAAGCTCTGCATCGAGCACCCGGCTGCTGTCAAGGTACGTAATGCGGCCGTGCAACAGATGATGAAGGCTCATGTCGAGAAATCCCGCGTCATGGACAGAATGAAGAAGATGGCGGAGGAGACGCGCAAGGAGATGGAGGTCGTGGAGGCGATGAAGAAGCAGTTACGACTATGCGGCGAATTAGATCATTTGGGGTGATAATCTTCCTTCTTCTTTTGCTCCTGTGTTTCATCTTTTGCTTCAGGTGTTTCGTCGCACGTGTCACGTTCTCTGCGAGGCATGAATAGAACAATGGTTTTTTTGAGGGAATGAATAGAACAATGATAACAATGAGATGACTAGCAAATTAGATCATTTTTATCGCCATATGGCACTGGGCTGCCGTGTTTCGTGCTCCTCCGTCGCAGTACTACTCCAGTGGAAAACTTGAGTATACCACACAGTTCTTTGCTCCTCCTCGATCAGGTCGTCAGCGCATTTATACGAGCAGTCAAATCACAAGGCCCCGCCTTCCAGCAGTAATGAGCCGTCAAATCACAAAGGCCCTCGCCTCTCGTGAAATCGACCAAGCTAGACTGCCCCGCCCTCTAGCCTTTAAAAAAATTTATACTTTTGTACAGCAGTAGTATCGGTGGATTGTGCCATGGAGCAAAACTTGAAATTAAAAAAAGGTGGTACATATAGAGAGCGCTCGTCGCCAAATTATGCATATAGTACTATTAAAAAGGCTAGTCACAATAATGGTGTCCAGCACAACCCACCCCCCAAATAAAACTAAGAGGGTGCTTGGATACGTTTTAGTCCCATGACTAAAAGTAGTGGGACTAAAACATGCTAGCCTCACCCATGCTTGGATCCAAATACTAAAAAGGCTGAAATCAAGTTAATGAGCATTTATTATCCTCCAAACCCTCCAATCCAGAACTTGCCTGTGTTAAAGGAGAGGAGTTAAATGAGTAGAGAGAGGACTAATCCACATTTTAGTAGGGGTACCCTTGACTAAAAAAATTTAGTCTCAAGACTAGTTTTAGCCCCTCTTTAGTCAGGGGTGCTTGGAACTTTAGCCTCTTAAAGATACTATTTTTAGTCAGACTAAAATAAGTCCCTTGGATCCAGGCACCCTCTAAACATCCTGGAATTCTTTGACAAAACTAAGCACCCTGAAATTCTTTGACAACTAAACTGCTGGCTATATGATGTTGGCCATATATATTGTACGTATATAATGTGAAGAAACGAGTGGTAGTACTATACCCAATGTTGGGGATATCGCTTATCGGGAAATTATCGGTCGACCCATGATAAGGGGTAAATCGGCCAGTTTATCGGCATATCGGCTGATTTATCGCCATATTGGCTGATTTATCGGCCGATTTATCTTATCGGACAGACAATGGTAAGCGATAAATAGGCCGATTTATCAGAATATCGGAAGATATATTGAACAGTGACTATACCAACTAAAAGATGAAATGTAAGAAATACTAGTATGTATGTACTGAAGAGTTAAAGTAACAAGAAGAAACATAACATAGTTCTGCTGGGGGATCAGCACAACACACCCCTCAAATTAAATTAAGCACACCTGAAATTAAACTTTGCAACTATTCCGGTAGACACTGCATTAGAACCACCATGAGGAACGACACTGCCACCTTACTCGGAGTCCTCGTCCATGTCCTCGACTTCGTCCTTGTCCCTCTTCCTCTTGGCTGATACTTCTTTGCTTGAACCGCACACTTGGCTGTCGCTCTTCATCCAACCCTTGTAGATATTGAAGCAAAGGTAGCCATCCATTGCAGCGTAGTGGATGTTGTCTATATGTAGTACATTCCGCTGCCATGCATGACGATGAAACGTGTATGGAGGTTTCTCCAGTTTATCGTACGAAGGATGAACCATGGCTCCTGCCAGGGTCAGCATTGAAGGCTGACGAGAGGACACCAGCCGATTCTTCTGGAGGTCGAAGGTGTTGCCTACAATGAGGCCTATCTGACGCAGGACTTCTTTGTCGTTACCAAAGTCTACAGTAACGAATTTGACCAGGTTGCTCTCGAGGAAGTCCTTAAAATCCTGGCACTCAACGTCGGCATGGCATATGTGGTAGACCAAGCATAAGTCATGCACGCAAACCTGGATAACAGTGGGCTTCTTCCTCTCTTCATCCTTTAGATCCTTCTCTGGTCCTAGGACTGTGGTGTACTCAACATCTAGCCCAACGACCCACTCATCATCTAAGTCTTCGAACATGCGTCTGAAGCGAGAAAGGCATCCTTTCACTGTTGCGGAAGAACGGGTGTAGATGACGTCGAACTCATCGCCGGTGATGGTTCTAACCTTGTACTCACCGCCGATCGTGGAGATTTGGGACGCCATGGATTTGGGAGGAGGGATAGGATTAGTGGAACTACCGTAATGTGAATGCATGGGCCGACTAGGAGCGAACCGCCGTAGTATTGAAGGACGTGCGGGGACGAGTAGGAGCGGCATTAATTAATTGAATCGTCTCGCCTCCCTCCGCATGCAGCCACATGCAAGCCTTACGCGCACATCCCTAGTGCATGCTACGGCTGGGTATTTATTTCTCCCAATCAGCTTACGCAATGAGCAGCGGAATCAGTGTAATATGTGGTGATTTAATTATAGTGGGACTAATAAAAATGGGACTAATATGTGGTGATTTAATTATCTTCTCCTCTTAAACCACCGCCGCTCCTCTCCTGTTCCAATCTAAATGCAGTGTCGCTCCTCTCCTCTTCCATTTCAAAACCACCGCCCCTCCTCTCCTGTTCCAATCCAAAACTAGCGTCGCTCCTCTCCCGTTCTAATCCAAAACCAACGCTGCTCCTCTCCTCTTCCATTCAAAAACCACCGCCGGCGAGTGAAGGTGCTGTGGAGAAGTAGATCGATGGAGGAGTACAACCGATTCGTGAGGATCGCAGACGGTGACCCTGTGAAGCTAGCTAGGATGTTGGAGATACAGTCTTGGTTTGACAACAAGGACCAACTAGCGGCGACGGCGACATCCATGGCCAAATATCTGCAACAGAGCGAAAAGGCGGCGATACTCCCGGAGGGAGTCGCGCCGGAGTACATAGAGCTGCTCCTCTGGGCCATGGAGCAAACAGATTCACCGAATCCGATCGTGTGGGAGCGGTGGTGGGAGTATCGATCCCAGATGGAGCATCCACCAGAGATTGAAGGATCGAGCATCTACAGGGTGCCGTTTGTGAGGGTGTCCTGCCAGAGCGAGCCGATGGAGTCTTCGTCGACCGAACCCAACTGCAAGAGGAGAAAAGCAGTTGGCCCGATGACGCTTCCCCGCCATCGTCTCCCTCGCCATTCACATCATCTCACGGGGCGGCTCTCTGCCGCCGAGGAATAGGAGGGGGCTGCCCCCCAGCCCAATAGTCGGGCAGGTTGTGAATTGTCAGGAGGAGCTTAGGGTTGTCAGTATTTGTAGGTTGTGAATTGTGTTTTGTGTTGTGTATTTTGAGAGTACTTTCAGATATGAATGTCTTTTGAATTTCAGATTTGCAGTATTGAGCATATGAAGTATTTTATGAATTCTAGAGATCTATTTTTAGCACTTAAAAATGTAGTTTCATAGGAGTATAAAAGTGCAGACAATGTGACTCTCAGAGAAGAAACTGCAAGTTCAGTTTCAGATAAGAAACTGCAACTTTCAGAGGCAGAGCATTTATATTAACACGACCTTTTCAAACAAGGTTAACATCATGTTGGAAGTTTTATTCATGGTCGAAAATGGAACTACCAGCCAGTTAACATCATGCTGATCAACATTCATGCATAGCACATCTTCATATGATGCACAATCAAAATGCCCACATAATGTTGAGTGTGCGAAACACAGAGAAAATGAGGGACGAAGTTTTGGCAAGTGTTGGGCGTGGTTTTGTGCTGCCCCGTCTAGGCTTTAATTTTTAACATGCGCAGCCCACGACCTTGGATGGGAGGTCCATAGGCCTGTTTGTATTTTCTTAGGGCCGTCATCTATCGACCGGCCTATGGACCTCCCATCCGAGGTTTTATTTTTGGCAGCCCAATTTATGTATTTTTTTGAAGAAAACACAGAGGTCTGTTCTATTTTTCTATATAAGAATAGGAACGCCAGGTCCAACTTATGTTTCCCTTCTAACTATATTATATATATTTAAATTATTTTATATGTTATTATATATTATTTTTATTGTCATCATATATTTAATAGATACTTACATATGTAAGAAAACAATATCCCACATCTTATTAACTTATAAAAATAATTTCTTAACAAATAAAATCCTGGATTGTTTTGGCACGAAAATCCTAGTGATTGTGTACAAAAGCTTGGTAAGATTTAAGGACGAATGTAATAATATCACTTATTATTTGAATATATTTATAACAAAATGATCAGCCCCTTTTATTTTTTGATAACATTGCTGGCCCAACCCAACATTATAATTAGAATCAGCCCAGCAAAATCGTGTATTTGGAGAAAGTGCAAATGTCCTGTAATTTTTTAGGAAATAAAATAAATGGGCCGCATGGACGCTGCATTATTTGTTCACCCAACCCAGCTAATGGTTGTAATTCAAAAAAGATCAAATTGACTATAAATTCTACCGCGCAAAAAAAGACTGTAAATTCTGAAAAATGGGTTGAATACAAGCCACATTTTTGGAGGCTGAAATGTGGGCCAATAGGTCAAAGCCAACGCAAGTCGTTGTCAATTTAGTCAACAAATGATTCTGACATGTTAGCCGTTGGATTTACATCCAACGACCGGCATCCATCTTCAATGTCTTGTCTTCTTCCTCCAGCGCCGCCGGGACCACCTCCCACCTCCTGCTGCTAGCAGCTCTGCTTAGCACGCTTCGCTATGAAGCGCTACTCCACCATTGGCCAGGCCATCCCTCCACCCCCCCACACCTCCTGTTCTTCTCCACCGACTGCCGAACCACACCGCACTAGAACTAGTTAACCCTCGTACACCTCTCCGTCTGTGACTCTACTCCCGCGTCTTCGCATCTCCGGCTCGTTGCTGTCTGGGGCCTCGCCGTCGTCCACCACCTTGGATGCGCTCGGTGCGGCATGGTCAACATGGTCAATGAACGACACCATCGGAAGTAGACTGTGCGTGGAGATGCTGACAGCTGGGTCCATGGCCGCACACAAGGAAATTCCTCCTTATTACACGCAAAATAATGATTTCTCCACCTGACATCTGGGACCCACCGGAGGGCCTCTATATTTTGTGAAAATAATGTGCCCCCCGCTGACATGTCGGACCCACCAGCTATCTTCGCACGCAAGGAAGTGCCTCCTTATTACGCACAAAAAAATGAATATTCCCCCTGCCAGCTGGAACCCAGCATAGTGGGAGGCTGACTTGTGGGCCTACCAAGTTGACAGGGACGGAGGGCTTTGTCAACTTAGTCAATATGAACGATTCTAGATTATGTTACTGTCCGATGTTCATCCAACAGCCGTAGTGCTTCTTCAACCTCTGGTCTTCTTGCTCCAGCCGCCCAAACCAGCGCCGGTCGTGCCGCGTGCTCCTGCCTCCCGTGGCCGGCTGTGATGCCGCGGAGGCCTCACCGCCCCTACTACTCCCACCGCTGGCCGTGCCATCCCTCTACTCACCCACACCCCCTGTTATTTTGCGGCGACAACAGCCTCACACCACAGCCGAACCAGTGAACCCTCGTACTCCTCTTCGCGTGGGCATCCACTACTGCGTCTTCTTGGGCTCCGAGTCGTCCCCTTCCTAGTCCTCGCCGTCGTCCACCGCCGTGGTGCTCACGGCGCGGCATGGTCAACATGGTCAAGGAACGACTTCCATCGGACATGGACTGTACGTGGAGAGGCTGACAGCTGGGTCCATGGGCACAGCAAGCAAGTGCCTCCTTATTACACGCAAAATAATGATTCCTCCACCTGACAACGGGGACCCACCGGATGGGCCACCGTATTTCACAGAAAAAAAGTTTCCCCCTGACTGCTGGGACCCACCAACTACATCTTCGCATGCAAGGAAGTGCGTCCGGCAAAAAAAACGATTCGCCCCCTGGACTACTGGGACCCACCAGCTACATCTTCGCACGCAAGGAAGTGCCTCCGGGCAAAAAAAACGATTGGCCCCCCTGACTGTTGGGACCCACCAGCTACATCTTCGCACGCAAGGAAATGCCTGACAGTCGGGACCCACTTGGTCGAAGCGTCCGTAGCGTTGTCATTCTGGTCGCGAACGTGTACGTACATATATACTGGTGGATGTAGAGGCGTGGACGTGTCATAGTAGAGGCGCGTACGTGTTGTAGTGGAGGTGCGCACGTAGCATGTACACGTACGTATAGCGGCCAGGGTGCAAGAAAGAAAATACGGCCACGTATGTGTACATACGGGCGGGGTCTCGAGCGCCTACTCGCGCATACGTACAGCCAGGGCTCGTGTACATGGCTGGGTCGGAACGGAGAAACAACGTCGTCGTCGTGTTCATGGGGAGGCAACGGAATGCGTCGTGTTCATGGGGAGGCAACGGAATGCGTCGTGTTCATGGGGAGGCAACGGAATGCGTCGTGTTCATCGGGAGGCAACGGAACGCGTGGGAGCCAACCGGCTGGGTCGGAACGGAATGCGTGGTCGTGTTCATCGGGAGGGCTTGGACGGAACAGGCGATGGAAACGAGGCCTGGCGTACCGCAAAACGTAGGAAACAGACCTCCTACATTTGGAACGGGGTCCTGTTGATCGGGAGGGGTGTGGCGTACCGCAAAATGGAGGAAACGGACCTCCTACGGTCGAAACAGGGGTCCTGTTGATCGGGAGTGGTGTGGCGTACCGCAAAACGGACGAAACGGGGGTCCTGTTGATCGGGAGGGGTGTGGCGTACCGCAAAACGGATGAAACGGACCTCCTACGGTCGAAACGGGGGTCCTGTTCATCGGGAGGGGTGTGGCGTACCACAAAACGGGACTCCACGGGATACTGTTCATCTCCACCGTCGACCTCCTCCAGCCTCCACGGGCTCCTGTTCATCGAGCCTCCACCGCGTGCTACTCTACCGGCTACTGTTCAACCACCCCTCCACGGGCACCCCTCCATCGTCTACTGTTCATCCAGCCCTCGACACCATGGGGTCCTGTTCAACCACCCCTCCACGGGAAACCCTCCACCGTCTACTGTTCATCCAGCCCTCCACACCACGGGGTCCTGTTCATCCAGAGGCAACGCCACCGCTCACTGTTCATCCAACCCCCCCTGCAACGCTCACTGTTCATCCAATCGATTGGCTTCAGTTAGCAGCAGTAGAGAAGGAATCGCTCGATCGGGTTCAGTTAACAGCCATCGATCAATCGCTCTGGTTCAGTTAGAGCCCAACGCCTCGCTCGGGTTCAGTTAGAGCCAACGCCTCACACACACACGCATACATGTATGAGAGAAACGCGTATCGCTCGGCCCCCAACCTCCCACCGTAACCGGGAACTCCCCGAAATTTTCCTCCCCCTCGCTTCTACCATAGTTTTTTCCGTCATGGACAGCCCAAAGAATGTCATGCAGCTGCGTCTCCGGCCCGCCCAGGATGAAAAGCCCATTTTCTGTCATGATTTTTTGTCATAGAAGTAGGAGCCCACCACATCTATGATGATACCGGGTTTTGTCACAATTATCGTCATAGAAGTGTCATATGTATGACATAATTTTTTTTCGTTCGGCCCAAAATGTCATGGATGTGTCTTTTTTTGTAGTGCTTTTTCCTCATCTTGCTTCTCATACTCTGCTCTCTACTTCTTGACGAGCTGCTTAACCTGATAAAACTCTTGAAGGTCGTGGCCCTTGGTCCGATGAATCTTGCAGTACGGGCCATCACCCTTCCTGGCTTTCTCAGCGGTAGCGGCTACCCGACAATCAGTGCACGCGACAGCTTCCTTGTCGGGGACCTCAGCTTTGGCCTTCTTGCCGGTACTAGGCATACTCGATCCTTGAACGGTCATCACTACTTTATCTCTCCGCTTCTTACTTCGCTTCTTGCTGTTCTTCTGACTAGTTGATTCATCCTCATCCCCTGAATGAACATTGGTGCAATCTTCCTCTCCGGGAAACTTCCTTCCCTCCTCCATCCTAGCGCACTTATCCACTAGTGTGTAAAGCTCCTTCATAGTCTTGGGCGACCGCACATTCATCTTGGAATGTATATGACAGTTGCGCACATTGGACTGGAAGGCAGCTATTATAGCTGCCGGATGGATATTTGGGATATTCCTATGAACTTTGTTGAATCTCTGTAAATACTTACGGAGGGTTTCTCCTTCCTTCTACTGGAGAAGTTGCAAATCGCTGGGCCTACCGGGTTCTTGATGACTGCTAGTGAAAGCGCCAATGAACTCATGGCACAGGTCAGCCCATGTAGAAATGGAGTTCTCCGGTAGGTGCATCAGCTAGGACCTCACATTGGACTTGAGGGAGAAAGGGAAGTATTTGGCGAAGACCTTCTCATCTCTTCCCCCGGCAGCCTGAACAACGATGGTGTAGATGCTCAGGAACTCTGTCGGGTTTAGCCTGCCGTCGTACTTCTCAGGTATCTCTAGCTTGAACGTGCAAACTGACAGCCAACGGATGTAAGGCAGGTACCCGCCAACACCGAGCGCAGGCTCGTCGACGTCGAGGCCGTCGTACCCGTCAGTTCGGCGGAGGCCGTCACGGTGTTCCTCGATGACGCGCGTGCGTCTCCTCTCCGACTATCCTCCGGGGCTTGACGTTGTCTTGGATGTGCTCGAGGGTCAGAAGAAACCATCGAGACGTCGTCGGGGTCTTGATTCGGTTGAGCTCATGCGGGCTGCTATGGTGGGGACTGCACCGTGGGGATGGCCCCTTCTGTGCGGTCAGCAGCACAAGCTGTTGCTGTCGCTTGGGGAGGTCGTGGCGGACCAGCTTGCCGTGATCCCCCAGCATGGATGTTGGCATGGATGTTGACAAAGTCGATCGTACCGTCGTTCGGCTCCTGACGGTGCCTGCGGCGGTAATGCTGCGCCCCCGCTGTCGCCGTGGTGCGGCCACCTGGATGTGGTGTTGTGAAGGCGCTTGAGGGCCAGGGGCTCCGTCGGGCGCAGCGGCCTAGTCGGCCCGTCCCAGGGTAGGTGGATGCGCTGCGACTACATCCGTGGTGGGGGCGGCCGGAGGGCAGCGGTTCGCCCCGGTCCGAGCGCTGTTTCTATGGCTGTGCCCGTCACTTGGGGAGAGGGGCGCAGATGGAGTGACTGCCTCGCCCATACCTTGCGGAGCATGACCGTCGGGGTGTTGTTGATTCTGCTCTTCTCCGGTGCCCCTGCTCCTGCGTCGGCTGCGGGAGAAGTGGCGACGGCGCCGCCTGCTCTAACCACTTCCCCAGCAGCATCCGCGTCCTCGTGCGCCTCCGGACCCCTCACAGCGTCAGAGGCCGCGGGTGGCAGAGCCTTCGAGGTGGATGGATGAGCTGGAGGACCGGGCTTCTTCTTAGGCGCCATGGTTGATGGCGTCGCCGAAGATAAAGACGACGATGAAGATGACGCGCTACGCACGCCTTCAGATTCGCGCAAGCGAACCCACTACCTGGCGCGCCAAAGATTTCATGGGAAACCACAGCCACCTATGGGACCAGGAGGTCCCTTGTTGGTTCGGCAGGGGGCGACGTGTTACACAAAGAGCAGACGAGCGTGGGGCAGTGCGGCAGAGATCATGCGGGCAATTTACCCAGGTTTGGGGCGCCGTGAGGCGTAAAACCCTACTCCTACTTTGGTGGATTGATGGTGGAAAAGGTGGTGGTGGAGCGTAGTACACTTTGTCCGACAAGGGTTGCCTCAGGTAGCAGCGACTACGCGCATATGCGGGTGTGAGTCATCCAACCTTCCAACCCATTTTACGGTTGCCATGGGCCTCCTTTTATAGATCAAGGGGTAACCATAGTGGAAAAGTAGTCATTATGCACTGATAAGATAGCAAACAGTGCTATCATACATAACTCTGTGAGCTGACAGTGCGCATTTAATGCACCGCCTAACGTCACATTGTTGGTCGCCCGGCAAGGCTTGCCGGGATATCTCGCCAGCTCTGCACCTGTTCTCCTGACATGTTGAAAGACGGGTGTCATCTATGGGTTTCTCCTGTAGGAAATGGCTGCCATGTGGCGAATGGCTGCCACTTAATCACTTTGCGGCTTCACAGCACATTGATCGATGACGTGGGTCGTGGTGGAGTGGTTGGTGAGGCAGTTTTTGTCGGATTTCGGGTTCCGGCAAAACCCTTGAGGTTCGAACACTGGGGTGCGCACGAAGATCTCTCCCCCTCTCTAGCTCGCACAAATCATGATCTCACGGCCTAGCCCGACGAACCCAAAGAACAAGAGACACAAGAGTTTATACTGGTTCGGGCTACCAATGTGGTGTAATACCCTACTCTAGTGTGGTGTGGTGGATTGCCTCTTGGACTAAGGATGAACAGTTACAAGGGAAGAACAGCCTCCCGACGAGAGGTGCTCTTGTGCTTGGTGAGTGTGGTGGCTTTGGTGGAATGAATCCGGTCCAAGATGAGATGATCTCTGTGCCTACGGTGGTGGCTAGTCCTATATTTAGAGGCCCGGGTCCTCTTCCCAAATATTAGGCGAGAAGGGATCCCACGACGGCCAATTTGAAGAGGGACAACTAGTACAAGCTATCCTGACAAAAGATGGTCTTCACCTGCCAAAGGCTCTGGTGGTGATGCCGTCTTGGGCTCCACGGTGACCTCCGTCCTGCTGTCCTGCTCGTCTTGGTCTTGTTGCACCGATATGGAAACCTTTGCCTGCTGCCTCGAGACTCCACGCCTGTGCTTGCCTCTTTAGCACCAAAGAGGAAATGAGGATACTGCGCGCGCTGGCGCCCGCCTGGCTCTAGTCATCATGGCTTGCGTTACACAAACCTCGCGAGGTGTCCCTTGCCTTGATCTCTCCACCCCTCGCGAGCCAGCCTGGTGAGGCCGCCCCTGAGGAGGTCTTGCATCGTCCGCCTCGCAATGCTTGGCCCCTTGTGAGGGTCTTGAGTGTTTGCTGGTGAAGATGGGCCATACAGGTCCGCTAGTGGAGCCACACCATGGGCCGCAGGCAGGCAAGTCTGGGGACCCCCGTTCCCGGAACGCCGACAGTAGCCCCCGGGCCCAAGGCACGCTCGGGCTTGGCTTCGAGGAGAATCCAAAGGGGAAATGCGTAGCGCCACGGGCCCCAATAGCCTATGGCCACGGGCCCCAACAGCCTGTGGCCACGATTGATGTAGACGCATGCCTCGAGGCCGAGGGACTTCGGCTGATGGAGGAGCGGCACAAACCGAAGGTGGCCATCAACCTCGGGCACCACCAGCGCGAGCTTGATAATGCGAAGGCCGAGGCGTCTCTTGCGACCTCGCGTGAGGCCTGCGCTCGAGGCTTGGAAGAGGCCTGGGAAGCCGATTGCCGCCACGTGATCGCAGATAACCACGTGTGGGAGCTCCAGGCCTGGAGCACCTCCCTGGAGCAGCAAGTGGAGGCGCACAAGGCGGCCCTAGTGTCGATGAAGGGGATGCCTGCCGAGGAGGAAGAGATCCTAAAGCGTGAGGAAGCGCTGGCACTGGAAGCCACGGAGCGCAGCCTTGAGCTTGAGCGGTTGGAGACGAGGGAGCGCCAAGTCGCCCAAGCGGAGGATGCTGTCGGTGCGCGCGAGGCCAGGGCTCGGGAGGAGGTCGACCACCGGGTGGCCGAGGCTCGTGCGGATCTTGTGGGCAGGTACGACCTGAAGTTGAAGCTCGTGGAAGCTGAAGCTGTGGGCAGGACTAATGCCCTAAGGTCGGGGTTGGCTGAGGCGGAACATCACGAGAAAGCCGCTGCAGCCGCCCTGACCTCAGTGCAAGCTGAGCCGGCTTCCGCTTGTGCCGAGATGCTTTCCCTTCAGCAGCGAGTCGCCAGCGCCGAGTCCTCCACGCAGGAGAGCAGGGAAGAAGCGCTCCGGCGGCAGACGCTGGAGTGCAAGCACACCCCCATGCTCCAAAGCCTCTGGATCAGAGCCAACGCGGCGCTGGGCGCCATCTGCGATGAAGATGCACCTCATCCCCACTCGAACCACTATGCCAGTCACCTCCTTTTCTTCACTGACGTGGTGACACGCCTGGAGAATCGATCCGAGAGGGCTCGCATGCTTGTTGAGGAGAGGAGTCGCGGCCTTCTCAAGCGCGCGTTCTCCCATGTCTTCAGCCACCTCCAGAACACCTATCCCAACTTCGACTTCGACGCCGCCATTGCCCCTGTGCCCGAGGCCATCCAGGGTGACCTGGCACGCTGGGTAGAGGACAATGTGGATGCTCTTATCAGGGTCTTCACCTCCAAGGATGACACGGCGGTGGTCGCCGCGGATGAAGGCGACATGGTCGACGATGGTGTGGGCGACGCCGACAATGGTGACGGTGATGCCGGCGACGAGGACGGTGATGCCAGCGATAGTGACGATGACGCCAGCGACACGTCTGAGGGCGACCCGGAGGACGCGGTGAGCGATATGTCCTATTGAGCCCGTGCTTCCTTGTTGCTGACCCTGTAAGTGAAAACTTGGGCACGGCCCTAAAAGTTGTAAGAGCATTTTGGGAGGGGGAGCCCCTCATGTAAACAAATTACTGCCTCTATTCCTTAGGCCAAGCAGAAGATGTGTTTTTATGAGCCTGTGAGTCACGTCGCGAGCCTATTGCTGAAATTTACCTTAGTCAGGACCGGTTCCCGACCAGCTCGTGAGGTCGTGAGCTCTTGAAGGGCCTGCCGATCCGTGCGAGAGGGCCTCACGAGGAGCAAGCGCCAGCCATGGAAGGGCATGCGCTGCGCACCCAGCCCCCGCTCGCGAGGGGCTTGTGAGGGGGGAGGCAGCATGTGCGAACTCCGAGTCAGGGCAAGGAACCAGATGGCAAGAAATTGAATGAATGAGAAAAGTCATCCCCCACGCATACCAATGAAAATTCAACTTCAACTTAAATCCAAAGCCAGAAATAGGGCAACAAAAAAGAGGTTAAGAGCAAATGGCCGCGTCCGGCACCTAGTCTAGTCTTCTTGTCTTCTCACCAGCGCGGAGCTAAGTGCTACCACTTGGACGTGGGAGGGAGCCCCCGAGGCCCAAGGGCGGCACACCTGAGACTCCGGGGCATGTACATCCCCACTCATTATTACATACTTCATATCGCCAGACGAGGGCCCCTCCTTGCGCCACCCTCGACCACCGTTGGTGCGACCGGAAACCAGGAGGAAGCCAAGGGGCGAAGGGGACGCCAGCGGCGCCCTCGGCGACCACGGGTCCTCTGCCGGGGGAAGCCTCACCAGCACCTCCCCGACAGAGGGCCTACCTCCGGGGGACGCCTTGCTCCGCGCGATGCGAGGAGGTACCTGTCTCCCAGCCCCTCCCCTGCATCCCCCAGTGCGCTCCTCCTGGTGGGAGAGAGGCCGTTGAGCTGGGGCTGCCATCTGTCGTTGTGACCCGATCCTGCTGCGACCCATGGTTAGAATAAACTTGCTCCTGAGAGATTAGTGGTACCCTGTAGCTGTTGTCGTCGGCATGGTTGGCGAGGCTCCCGGGGGGCTCCAGGAAGGCATCAGCTTCTAGCGCCTCCTCCTCCCAGCCTGACTCGAGGAACGAGCTAGGGTCCTCTTCCAGCACATACTCCTGGTCCATCATGCGGGGCACGTAGTCCTCCGGGGCCGTCGCCCCGAAGACATCGCCGAAGTGCCCCACGCTCCACATTGCCAGGCCCAGCGCGCCGCCCTGAGGATGGTAGGGTGACACTCCGCTAGGGCCACGGGTGGCAACGCTTGTGCCCGCGCTCATCAGAGGTGGCGCGGCTGCGATTGGGCACCCGGTGTTGCTGGTCGCGCCGGTGTCGATGAAGCCTCCTGGCGCACCTGGGGGCACACGAGTGCGGCGAGGCCCGCCGTGCAATCCGGCTGCGGCCTGAGGCGTAAGCAGGGACCAGAAGGGCAGCGCTCCCGAGGCTGCGACGTCCAGTAGCTCGGCGACGCGCTCCAGCAATGCATCCCGGCCGCTCTCCATAAGCCAGCATCACAGCAGGTCCCGAGCCACCATGAGCACGACCCTCATGTTCGCTTGTTCCCGTCAGGTGTGCGGCGCTGTGGCCGCAGTGTGGCTTGAAACCCTTGCGGCTGCCCATGCTTGTCGTGGAGTAAGGGTGGATGGCGTGTGATTACGCCGCCCGCGCCCCGCAGCGTTTGGCAGCGCGCGTGCCGCCTGGGGCGCAGGGTTGAGGTCTTCTTGGGCGGACGGTGCCGCCCAGGCCGGCCATGCTGCCCAGCGGTCGGCGTTGGTCCTCAGGTCACTGGACATCGGAACCGCAGAGTGTCGGCGGATCAACCGGCGGAAGAGAAGCTCCGACACTAGGGTGCGCACAAAGATCTCTCCCCCTCTGTAGCTCGCACACTCCATATGATCTCACGGCCTAGCTCCACGAACCCAAAGAACGAGAGACACAAGATTTATACTTGTTCGGGCCACCGTTGTGGTGTAATACACTACTCCAGTGTGGTTTGGTGGATTGCCTCTTGGGCTGAGGATGAATAGTTACAAGGGAAGAACTGCCTCCTGAGGAGAGGTGTTCTTGTGTTTGGTGAGCTGGTGTGGTTGCCTTGGTGGAATGAATCTAGTCCAAGATGAGATCCCTCACCACGGTGGTGGCTAGTCCTATTTATAGAGGCCCCGGTCCTCTTCCCAAATATTAGGCGGGAAGGGATCCCACAACGACCAATTTGAAGGGGGACAACTAGTACAAGCTATCATGACAAAAGTAGTCTTCGCCTGCCAAAGGCTCTGGTGGTGACGACGTCTTGGGCTCCATGGTGACCTTCGTCCTGATGTCCTGCTGGTCTTGGTCTTGTTGCACCAATATGGAAACCTTTGCCTGATGCCTCGGGACTCATTACCTGCGCGTGCCTCTTTAGCACGAAATAGGAAATGAGGACACTACGCGCGCTGGCGCCCCCCTGGTGCCCTCCTAGCTCTAGTCGTGATGGCTTGCGTCAGGCAAACCTCGCGAGGTGTCCCTCGCCTTGATCTCTCCGCCCCTCGCGAGCCAGCCTGGTGAGGCCCCCCTGAGGAGGTCTTGCGTCATCCGCCTCGCGAGGCTTGGCCCCTCGTGAGGGTCTTGAGTGTTTGCTGGTGAAGATGGGCCGTACAGGGCCGCTGGGGGAGCCACGCCACGGGCAGCTGGCAGGCAAGTCTGGGGACCCCCATTCCCAGAACACTGACAGCTGTGGACTCCGAGAAGGACAGGGAGGTCGTCGCCCACGAGGTGGTGCTAAAGGATGCTGGGGCCGCCCTGGACCGCTGCCGGTCGCTGGAGGCTGAGCTGGAGACCGTGTGGAGGGAGCGCACGAAAGAAGCCCGGGGCCGCAAGGTGGAGGAGGAGAAGATGAAGGCCCGAGTGGATGCCGGCAAGGATAGCAACGCCGAACTAGAGCAGTTGGCGAAGGCACAGGCCACGGAGCGCAGCCAACTGGAGGAGTTGGAGTAGAAGCTGCAGGCGGAGAGGGCTGAGCTTGATGCCAAGGCAAAGTTCCTAGTTGAGGACCGCGCGGCCTTCAAGCTCCTTGAGGAGAGGTCTCAGACGGTGCTACAGTCACTCTATGAGAAGGGCTTGGAGGAGCCGCTAGCCGCTTACGACGAGGGCCCCACCTAGCTGCTTCCTTATCTGGTCGGTGCGCTGGAGGACGTCGTGAGCGGTATCGGCCCCGTGGCGGAGGAAGAAGCATGCGTTTTTTCTTCAGTCGCGCTGACGCGCGTCTTCAGCCACCTCCATCTTCACGATCCTGCCACCCGCCTTGACGAGCTGCTGGAGCCTGTGGACGGCCAGCATTGCGCGGCTGCTGCCGCGGCCGTGAAGGGTCAGGCGGAGGCCCTGCTAAAGAGGTTTCGCGCCTTTGCTCCTGTGCCCCCGACCGGCGGTGCTACTGATCCTGCAACTCCGGCTGGTGGTATGAGTGAAGGCGACGCCATTGAAGAAGAAGCATCTCTTGCAGGCGACGGCGGTGTCTAGGGATGACAGGATAACTTGCTGGCGGCTCCTTTCTTGTTTTAGTTTCTGCAATATGCACCATGCCTCGTGGAGGCATTAAACTCACGTTTGGTTTCGGGAGAACAATATGTCTTGTAATATTTGCTTTGAAATTCTGCGATTTCCATTCCATTTGCTTTACGTTCTACGTCGGCAGGGCCCGACCCCGCGCATACCTCAACCGCCGTTGGGCCGTTCGGATCACCAGGACAGACCAAGGAGTGAGGGGCTACGTGATCAGTTAGGCTCCTGAGTCGCGATGCTCAGGAGTCCCCCTTGACCGCAAACAGCCTATAGAAAGGAGATCTGGGAGTAGGCCTAGTGTTCTACGCATACCTCAGCCGCCATTGGGCCGTCCGGATCGCCAGGATGACCAAGGAGTGAGGGGCTACGTGGTCAGTTAGGCTCCTGAGTCACGATGCTCAGGAGTCCCCATTGACGTTCGAACTACCATTGTACCTTGGCTCCACTTGGGAGGGCGCGCGACGACCAGGTCTGAGGGACCTGGCAGGGTGGTGTATGCTTGGGTGTGACCTGAGAGCAGCCCCTGTGCCCAGCCCCCTCGCGCGACTCTCCCGAGGGGAGGTGTTGCGATGGGGCCAGAAAGTGAGCTCGGAGGCTCCGTGAGGTTGATACAGCCGTGAGGCCGCCCTTAGTTGTTTATCACCAGCGTGGAGCATGGCGCTTCCACACTTGCACGGGTATAGCCGCTCCTCGGCAGTGTCGACAGCCAGCGCGGAGGATGGTGCTTCCACTGGCACGTGGGAGGGGACTCCCTACTGCGGAGAGCCCCTGGGGCGTGTACAGCCCCGCCCTGACATGTGCCTTACACGGTAGGGCTAGAAGTGGTGTGTCTGGGCACTCGTGACCCAGCGCGGGACTCATGAGGCCTTACCTCAAGGCGGGTTGTGCCTGGTCTTGGTTCTTGATGGCTATGGCATTCCTGTGAGATGGTTAGACAACCTGCGCCGAATGAATTTCTTGAGGTTATCGCAAGAGAAGGCCAAGCACCAACGACCCCAGGAGGTGAGGTGAACGGGGCCGGCCCAATAGACAAAGCTCAGCCGTTGGATTTAGCGACGCTGCAGGGACGGGCCCGAGCACAGACATCGTGCCTAGCCTTCTTATGCGAAGGATCCTGAAGAAAGACGATCGACACGCAGCTCCCATGGTGGGTGACAATCAATTAGATGATAACCATAGATAGATTATGCATGAAAAGCAAACTGGCTTAGGTAAATGCAAGAACGATACATGCCACTGGGTCGGACCCGAGCGGCCAGGGGATGATGCAGCCCAAGGGGCGCCCTGAGCAGGATGAACTAAGGATGCAAGTGGATACATGCCGCAGGGACAGACCCACGCGGCCTGGGAATGATGCAGCCCAGGGGGCGCTCCCATCTAAATAAACTTGGAAGTTTGGTTGTCGAAGGAGTGTTGGGGTAGCTGAAGATGCGTTGCAAAGAAGTCGCTCCTCATGAACCGTCGAGCCCCATGGCCTCGGGAGGTTCTGGAGGCTTAGGTGGCCTCCTTAGGACTGTCTCCATCTCCGCCAGGACTGCGTGGTGCTTGGCCTCCTGACCTGCCAGGATGCTCCACAGATTGTGCTGGAAGGCGGCTGCCACGCTCGGCAGGACGAACAACATGCGAACGTAGCTGTGAGGTGGACCCTCACACTGGCCAGCACGCGAAGGCCAGAAGCGCTCCTGAGATGCGGCCCTGTTGAGCCCCAGGATGTCAATGCAGACGCGCAGCTCACCACCCTCGCCTGGATGGGGAGCAGCGCTAGGTGGGCGGCGGTCGCCGCGTATTGCTCTTGCTTCCTGAAGCTCCTGAGTGCCCTTGGTGATGAACTCCTGAGCACCGGGCGCTCCTCGCCCGGTGTCCTCCTGAGGGAAGCGTGCCGCGAAGCACGCCTCCACGTGGTGCCCGAGCACCTCCCTCGTTATATTGGCTAGGTCTGAGGCCCTCCAGAAGAGAGCCCCCGAGCCCTGCCCGAGGATGTCGCCAGGCATGCCTCCATATGCAAGGGAGGGAGGCGCCCCAGGCGCGGGCACCGGTCTTGAGGTGGCGCCGCTAGAGGCGTCGCTCCCCTGAGGCCCAGTGCAGAGTAGATGCTTCTTCTTCTTGGGGTTGGCCTCAGGATGGTACTGCACATATGCACTACCAGGGTCTTCGACTGCTGTAGCTTGGAAGGCGTGCTCGAGGGAGCACACCGCGTCTCTTTCTTCGCAGCGGACTGTGATGATTCCGCCGCTTCCCGACATCTTGAGGACATTGTAGCCATGGTGGGTGACTGCCATGAATTTGGCTAGCGCTAGGTACCTGAGGATGGCATTGTACAACAGACGGATGTGGGCGACGTCGAAGTCGATGAGCTCGGTGTGGTAGTTGTCGCACTGACCGAAGGTGACAGGGAGACAAACTCGCCCTATCGGGGTGGTGGAGCCGTCAGTCACTCCTGAGAAAGGCTTGGTGGGCTGGAGCTGATCGTATGGCACTTGAAGACTGTCAAATGTCTCAACGGACAGGACACTGAGCCCTGCGCCGCCGTCGATGAGGGTCTTGGTGACTTGGACATTGCTGATGACGGGTGAACAGAGCATCGGGAGAACGCCGGCGGTTGCCACGCATTTGAGATGGCCCGCCGAGCTAAAGGTGATGGCGTACTTGGACAATCTAAGCGGGCGCGTGGCCTCGAGATTGGGGAGGGCTGCATTCACCTCGCGAGAGAACTGCTTGAAGATGCACTGGGAAGCTGGGGCTTGAGCGCCACCCAAGATGCTGGCGATGGCGGGCGGCTCCTGGAAGCCCCCAGCCCCTTCGTCCTGTTGGTGGTCGTCGTTCCTCCTTGGTGGTGGCGGCAGCGAAGGGGGACCAGGGTTGCCCTGAGGACGGTCCTTGCGAGGCTGGTCCCTCCAGGCGTCCTCACAAGGCTGATCCTACCAGCGGTCCTCGCGAGGCTGGTCGCGCCACTCCTGGCGGGGCCCACGGTCGTCCCAACGTCCTCCACCTCGTCCACCTACTCGGCCGTACCCCAGTTCGTTGCGCTTGGGGAGTTGACCTAAGCGTCCATCTCGAATGGCCCTGAGCTCTTGACAATCGTTGGTGTTGTGGCTGCGCACGTTGTGGAAGGCGCATAATGTATGACTTCCCTTGGATGACTCAGGGAGGTCTCAGCCGCGTTTAGTGTCTGGTTCCGCCGTGAGTACGACCACCCCTTTGCGCTTCATGTCCTTGACCTTGGCCTTCTTCTCCTCTGGATCCGCAGCAGGGAGCTCGAGGAGGGAGAGGAGCCCCTCCTCAGCTTGTGCGCACTTGGTTACTATGTTGAATAGCTCCAAAGTCGTGCACAACTCCTCATGGATGGAGAGCTCCTCCTTCATATTGATGTCACAGACGCCATCAGAAAACGCTGAGATGATGGCCTCGTCTGTCACCTTGGGGATCTTGAGGTGCACGCTGTTGAAGCGCTGGATGTACTTCTGCAGGGTCTCTCCCAGCTGTTGCTTGATGCGGCGTAGGTCACCCGTGGCCGGGGGGCGGTCGCGAGTGCCCTGGATGTTGGCGACGAAGTGGTTGCACATCTCATCCTAGGAGGAGATCGAGACCGGGGGCAGGTTCAGGGGCCATGAGCGAGCGCCGTCCTTCAGAGCCATGGGAAACCAGTTCGCCATGACCTTTTCATCGTCGTTGGCCGCCTCAATGCTCAGCCCGTAGAGCTGCAAGAACTCCGCAGGGTCGGGGTGTTGTCGTAGCGAGGAGGCAGATCCGGCTTGAACTTGCCTGGCCAGACGACACTACACAGCTTAGGAGTGAAGGCGTTGCAGCCTGCCGTGGCCACCGGGGCCCGTCATGGAGGTGGAGCTTGATCTTGGTGCCCCTGCACTGCCACAATAAGTGGCACATGGCCCTGCCGCGGCAAGCGGCACATGGCCCTGCCGCGGCAAGCGATCCTGACGTGGTGGTGCTGGGAGCGGTGGAGCGTTCTCTTGTGGGCGGGGAACCTCTTGGCAGTTTCTTTCTTCATGCACGGGCACACGATGCGGTGGATCACGCCACGAGACCGCGCATCTTGGAGCGAGGACGTCGCCTTGACGTGGAGGAGGCGGAGGCGCTCCATGAGCCCCGTGTCTTGGTGCGAGGGCGGCGTCTTGATGCGAAGGGGGCGGAGGCGCTCCGTGAGCCACATCGCCCGCAGCAGGGGGCGGGAGAGGCAACCAGAGGGATGGTGCAGGAGAGCCCCCCGCGGAGCTGACGAGCTCGACGATGCGGTCCAACCAGTCCTCGTAGAGGTCGTCGACCGGGCGGTAGCGTAGGAGCTCGCGTGCCATGAGCAGCGCGGCCCGCGCATCCGTGGGTGCACGACGGGCGTGAGACGATGAGTCGGCCGAAGTCTGCGACGGGGTGGCGGTGCAGCCGTCTCTCTGCATGGAGGGGTGCAATGAGGAAGCTTGCTGCTCGTTTGCTGCCGGGCCGGTGGCGCCATTGGCGGCGGATGACGGAGAACGACGGGGAGGCCCGCCGACAGGGGCTGTCTAAGCAACACGGGTGGCGAGGGCGCCCCGGCGCTCAGCGCGGGCCCAGCGAGCGTCGGCCATGAACTTGGTGGAGTGGCGAAGCACGGATTGATGAAGGGGAAAGCTTAAGCACACCCCTACCTGGCACGCCAAATGTCGGATTTTGGGTTCCGGCAAAACCCTTGAGGTTCGAACACTGGGGTGCGCATGAAGATCTCTCCCCCTCTCTAGCTCGCACACATCATGATCTCGCGGCCTAGCTCGACGAACCCAAAGAACAAGAGACACAAGAGTTTATAATAGTTCGGGCCACGGATGTGGTGTAATACCCTACTCTAGTGTGGTGTGGTGGATTGCCTCTTGGGCTGAGGATGAACAGTTACAAAGGAAGAACAACCTCCTGAGGAGAGGTGCTCTTGTCCTTGGTGAGTGTGGTGGCTTTGGTGGAATGAATCCGGTCCAAGATGAGATGATCTCCCTGCCTACGGTGGCGGCTAGTCCTATATATAGAGGCCCGGGTCCTCTTCCAAAATATTAGGTGGGAAGGGATCCCACAACAGCCAATTTGAAGGGGGAGAGCTACTACAAGCTATCCTGACAAAAGATAGTCTTCGCCTGCCAAAGGCTCTGGTGGTGACGCTGTCTTGGGCTCCAAGGCGACCTCCGTCCTGCTGTCCTGTTGGTCTTGGTGTTGTTGCACCGATATGGAAACCTTTTCCTGATGCCTCGAGACTCCTTGCCTGCGCTTGCCTCTTTAGCACCAAAGAGGAAACGAGGACACAACGCGCGCTGGCGCCCGCCTAGCTCCAGTCGTCATGGCTTGCATCACACAAACCTCGTGAGGTGTCCCTTGCCTTGATCTGTCCGCCCCTCGCGAGCCAGCCTGGTGAGGCCGCCCCTGAGGAGGTCTTGCGTCGTCCGCCTCGCGAAGCTTGGCCCCTCGCGAGGGTCTTGAGTGTTTGCTGGTGAAGATGGGCCGTACAGGGCCACTGGTGTAGCCACGCCGCGGGCCGCAGGCAGGCAAGTCTGGGGACCCCAGTTCCTTGAACGCCGACAGTTTTGCCTCCGTGAGCCCCGGCAGGCCCTGCCGGGGCACCTTGCTTGTCTGCTTCTGGGGGTGTCCTCGCCCCTTGCCGGGCTCGCCTGCCCGGCAAGGGAGGCTTTTCTCTTGACGATATCCTGCTTCCTTGGCTTGTCCTTGGTCCCTCTGATTTGTATGTTAGTCCTTCGAATCTCTTGGTTTCTTGTACTCTAACTTGGGCTAGTGCTTCAATCTCGCTCCCGCGCCTGTGCACAGTCTGGGCAACAGACCCATGGTTTGTTGCACCGACACGTGCGCCCATTCTCATACTCACTTTGATAATGTTCAATACCTGACATGGATGAGAACATAAAAACAAGTGAGATTATCTTTGTAATGCAGAAGTTATTCTAATCCAATACTTCCTCCCTGTAAACCCCTTTGTGCTATCTCGACAATTCTTCTGAGAGATGTCATGCAGGCTGTAATTTGGTGTGTGCATTAATATAATGTGGCCTACTACTCAAAATATGAGAGCTCCGGAAGTGATGATACTTCGCAGATGACAGCTTCAACATGTAGCAAAGAAGAACAAGTCGACCTGACGTGACAGATTCAAAATATACTAAGGGAGAACAACTCGACCTGACCGGTCGAGCGCAAATGTATCTGCTACCCTTCCCAACAAGGAACATACTTATTAAAGAAGAGAGATGATCATCTTAAAGAAGAGCAGAAGAGCAAACAGATTGAAGATATTACAAGTCTTTCTATACAATGTCGGTTGCCCACCCATGATGAACCAGAGCGCACAGAGAAATACTATTCCTTCCGGTCTCTCCATATGTGGCTCACATGCATTTCGAAACTAAAGTAGGAACATTTAGCTGACCAATTAAACATTTCTCAGTTTTACTAATATCAGCATAATATCATATTTGAATTTGTACAACTAAGCTTGTTTAGCTCGATGGGTGGAGCAGTGCTATTAAGACACGCACCACGTAGGCTGATCATGGTCATCATAAAATGGGGAAACTGTAAGCATGATGAGTATAGTGTTGACCATGGCAGTGGGATGGCAGATCTGAAGAAGCAAACCGCGCAAAGGGTAGTTAGCAACCGATGTTTGCTTTGAAATTACAGCTAAGATTTGGCATGGACAAGAAAGTACTGTCAACAATTGACAAATAAATGCAATTCTGCTGTCTCTCTATATGTCGCAACATGCATTTGGAAACTCAAGTGGGACCTTTAGCTAACCAATTAAATGTGTCTATTAACTAATATCAATATCACATCACAATCATATTTGAACAACTAGCTTTGGAATTTTGAGTGTTGTGTTGTTTAGCTTGAAGGGTGGAGTAATGCTAGTACGACAGAAAGCACCTACATAGATCATAGTAGAGTAGATAAAAGGGGAAAACCCTAAGCATCAAGAGTAAAATTAGGAAAGTGGAACTAGCTAGACTAGTGGGTGGCACACATGCTTTTCAAAATTAATATAGGAACATTAGGTGACCAATTAAACATTCTCTGTTTTAGTAATATGAGCATCATACCAGATTCATATTTCAACACCTAAGCTTTGGAATTATGAGTGGCATGTTGTTTCACATGATGGGTTGAGGTCTTGAGGAGCAGTGCTAGCACGACACGAAGCACCTACGATGATGGTAGTAAATATGAAGGGGGAAACCATAAGCTTCACGAGTATGGTGACTGTGCCATGGTGGAACTGAAGGTGCAAACCGGATAAAGGTACTTCGCAACCAATGTTTGCTTTCAACTAGCCACTACGATTTGGTACAGACAAGAAAAGTACAGTAAAAAAATTACGATCTATTTTCCGGGTGAGATCAATAACTTAAGTACATATGGAAGAGTACCACCTCTCTTGGGACGCTGTGTAGGCCCCTGCTGATATGTTGAGGGTGCTGCGGGTGCGATCGCTGTTGGCGGCGCGGAGAGGACTTTAGACGGCAGACGGCCGAGCCGGGGGATAAATCATGTTGCTGTGGACGAGGCGATCGTAGGAGCGGCAACAGCAAGGTGGACGATGGCACCGATGAAGCGAGAGGACGCGATGAAAGGATCCTGATCCAGCGCCGTGGATGAGAGACGTCCATATCTTATAGTGGACGACGGGGTAGGGGTAGTGGCTCCGGCAAGGTGGAGGATGGGGTGGCGGACGGAGGAGGGTGGCCGCAGTGGGGAGGTTGTTGTGGCGCCGACGGTGTATGAATGGGGAAATGGAGGGGGAGGGGGGTCTCAAATTTTGGGACGCGCTTGTGTGAAATGTGGGGAAGTATGAACTTATCCCGCGTTTAAAATTTTGGACATCACGTCAGTTGGGGATAGGACGTAATCTCGCATCTCCCAAATATTTGTTGGTAGTGATTTCGGGCGAGGAGAGGGTGTTTTGCTGCCCATGGTTGGCACCCACGGTGTATGAATGGGGTTGACAGGTAGGGCGGTTGTGTCACGTCTGAGGGATGTTACACAGCTGCCCCTATTTAAAATATTTTCCTACATCGATTTTGGATGAGGAGAGTTTGTTTTGCCGCCCACTATGTATGAATGGGGAAATGGAGGGAGAGACACATGTCTTTCGGACGAGCTTGCATCAAATGTGTTTTGCCGCCCACATTTGGCGCCTACCATGTCTGAATGGGCTCAGAGGCAGTCGTGTCACGTATGATTGAAGTTACTAGTCTACCCCTATCGACAGCAGTGTAAATCCGGTCGATTAGGATGTCAGGTGTGAGGGGTAGACAATAATTTCCATCTCACACACACTTGCTTCGGGCAGCCCACAAATGACAGTGGGTGTTTAGCCGCTTTGTTCAAAACTTGGTAGAATTAGCATTCACGTTTACCCTGGGCCCTGGCAACTAAATTCAAATCCAATTGGTATGCGATTATGAATATCCATAGATAATTCTATGTTTTGTTATTTATTTCTTCAAAACCATGAGAAAGATTTATTACACCTTTATATATGATTATGATTTAGAAATGTCGTGATCTTCGAATTCAGTAGGTTGGATACACCTTGAGTCAAACAGTTATTTCATCCAATACAATATGCTCACATGAAAAATAGTTCAACTTATGTCAATCATACAAGTACTGAGGATTACCTCGCCTAAAATATTCAGATCATTACAACACATGGACAACATAGGGGGTCTTACAACATAATCCATTCAGAGACATGACACAACATGCAAGTACAATAATCTAATGACAATTTCAACTGGTATCTAAAGAAGAACTGGGATTACCCTAGGCTTCAGATAGCAGAAACAGCAGGATATCCTTCGTCTTCAAATGCAACATTCTTACTTCCTCCAATTCTTGGGTTGCTTGCATAATGTGTGCAGCTAATTGCAAAATTCCAGCCTCAAGATCGAGATTACCTCATTCATGGCAGCCACACCATCTCTCTCTGCCTCTAGTAGAGCCTCAAGAACTATAATATTTGTGCTCAGACTGCTCTCCGGCGGTGTTGCCTCTGAACTGCTACCAGCTTGTAACATGGATGGCGCACTGCTTCCACAAAAAGATTCTGGGGTTGTACATTGTGTCCTAGTGTGAATGACATCCTGAAAGGTTTCCGCTGGACATAAGTAAGAGATAGTTATCGCATGATCCAGGCAGTAAGCTTACATGGTAAACGACATACGAATTATTGCCGAGCATGACAAGCTATATTTAAATGGTTCGAAGCAGCATCAGCCGAAAAGAAATTAAAATGGTAAGATGAACCTAGGGATGTAAGTGGAAAATAAACGACATCCGCCAGTCCCATCTAGTTAGTTTTTGCTAGCTCCCTAGTTCATTTTCCTCAAAAAACAAAAACTCTTTTGAACTATCATACCACTGGTGGACTTTAATCGGGATTAAACGGGACCCAGTTGGCATCCCTAGTTGAAAGGGAGTGTACCACCGCTATATTTAAGTTTCCAAGGCATCTAAGTGTTGGGTTTCGTAGTAATTTCAAAAAAATTCCTACGCACACGCAAGATCATGGTGATGCATAGCAACGAGAGGGGAGAGTGTGATCTACGTACCCCTGTAGACCGACAGCGGAAGCGTTGTGACAACGTGGTTGATGTAGTCGTACGTCTTCACAATCCGACCGATCCAAGCACCGTTACTCCGGCACCTCTGAGTTCTTGGCACACGTTCAGCTCGATGACGATCCCCGGGCTCCGATCCAGCAAAGCGTCGGGGAGGAGTTCCGTCAACACGACGGCGTGGTGATGATCTTGATGTTCTATCGTCGCAGGGCTTCGCCTAAGCACCGCTACAATATGAACGAGGTGGAATATGGTGGACGGGGGCACCGCACACGGCTAAGGAACGATCATGAAGATCAACTTGTGTTCACGGGGTGCCCCTTGCCTCAGTATATAAAGGATGGAGGAGGAGGAGGCCAGCCAAGGCAATTGGTGCGGCCAGGATGTGGAGTCCTACTAGGACGAGTCCACCAAGAGGGGAGGAAGGGAGAAGGAAGTAGAGGAGAAGGAAAGGTGGCCGGCCCCCTTTTCTCTCGTCCAATTCGGACCAGAGGGGAGGGGGGGCGCAGCAGCCCCTTGGCCCTTTCTCCTCTTCCCACTAAAGCCCATCAAGGCCCATTGCTTCTCCCGTAACTACCCGGTACTCCGAAAAATACCCGAATCACTCGGAACCTTTCCGATGTCCGAATATAGTTGTCCAATATATCGATCTTTACGTCTCGGCCATTTCGAGACTCCTCGCATGTCCCCGATCTCATCCGGGACTCCGAACTCCTTCGGTACATCAAAACTCATAAACTCATAATATAACTGTCATCGAAACCTTAAGCGTGCGGACCCTACGGTTCGAGAACAATGTAGACATGACCGAGACACGTCTCCGGTCACTAACCAATAGCGGGACCTGGATGCCCATATTGGCTCCTACATATTCTACGAAGATCTTTATCAGTCAGACCGCATAACAACATACATTGTTCCCTTTGTCATCGGTATGTTACTTGCCCGAGATTCGATCGTCGGTATCTTAATACCTAGTTCAATTTCGTTACCGGCAAGTCTCTTTACTCGTTCCGTAATACATCATCTCACAACTAACTCATTAGTTGCAATGCTTGCAAGGCTTATGTGATGTGCATTACCGAGAGGGCCCAGAGATACCTCTCCGACAATCGGAGTGAGAAATCCTAATCTCGAAATACGCCAACCCAACATGTACCTTTGGAGACACCTGTAGAGCTCCTTTATAATCACCCAGTTACGTTGTGACGTTTGGTAGCACACAAAGTGTTCCTCCGGCAAACGGGAGTTGCATAATCTCATAGTCATAGGAACATGTATAAGTCATGAAGAAAGCAACAGCAACATACTAAACGATCGGGTGCTAAGCTAATGGAATGGGTCATGTCAATCACATCATTCTCCTAATGATGTGATCCCGTTAATCAAATAACAACTCTTTTGTTTATGGTTAGGAAACATAACCATCTTCGATTAACGAGCTAGTCAAGTAGAGGCATACTAGTGACACTTTGTTTGTCTATGTATTCACACAAGTATTATGTTTCCGGTTAATACAATTTTAGCATGAATAATAAACATTTATCATGATATAAGGAAATAAATAATAACTTTATTATTGCCTCTAGGGCATATTTCCTTCAGTCTCCCACTTGCACTAGAGTCAATAATCTAGTTCACATCGCCATGTGATTTAACAGCAATAGTTCACATCACCATGTGATTAACACCCATAGTTCACATAGATATGTGATCAACACCCAAAGGGTTTACTAGAGTCAGTAATCTAGTTCACATCACTATGTGATTAACACCCAAAGAGAACTAAGGTGTGATCATGTTTTGCTTGTGAGATAATTTTAGTTAACGGGTGTGTCACATTCAGATCCGTAAGTATTTTGCGAATTTCTATGTCAACAATGCTCTGCACGGAGCTACTCTAGCTAATTGCTCCCACTTTCAATATGTATCTAGATTGAGACTTAGATTCATCTAGATTAGTGTCAAAACTTGCATCGACGTAACCCTTTACGATGAACCTTTTGTCACTTCCATAATCGAGAAACATATCCTTATTCCACTAAGGATAATTTTGACCGTTGTCCAGTGATCTACTCCTAGATCACTATTGTACTCCCTTGCCAAACTCAGTGGTAGGGTATACAATAGATCTGGTACACAGCATGGCATACTTTATAGAACCTATGGCCAAGGCATAGGGAATGACTTTCATTCTCATTCTATTTTCTGCCGTGGTCGGGCTTTGAGTCTTACTCAATTTCACACCTTGTAACATAGGCAAGAAACTCTTTCTTTGACTGTTCCATTTTGAACTACTTCAAAATCTTGTCAAGGTATGTACTCATTGAAAAACTTATCAAGCGTCTTGATCTATCTCTATAGATCTTGATGCTCAATATGTAAGCAGCTTTACCGAGGTCTTTCTTTGAAAAACTCCTTTCAAACACTCTTTATGCTTTGCAGAATAATTCTACATTATTTCCGATCAACAATATGTCATTCACATATACTTATCAGAAATGCTGTAGTGCTCCCACTCACTTTCTTGTAAATATAGGCTTCACCGCAAGTCTGTATAAAACTATATGCTTTGATTATCTTATCAAAGCGTATATTCCAACTCCGAGATGCTTACACCAGTCCATAGATGGATCGCTGGAGTTTGCATATTTTGTTAACACCTTTAGGATTGACAAAAACTTCTGGTTGCATCATATACAACTCTTCTTTAAGAAATCCATTAAGGATTGCAGTTTTGTTATCCATTTGCCATATTTCATAAAATGCGGCAATTGCTAACATGATTCAGACAGATTTAAGCATAGATATGAGTGAGAAACTCTCATCGTAGTCAACACCTTGAACTTGTCGAAAACCTTTTCTGACAATTCTAGCTTTGTAGATAGTAATACTACTATCAGCGTCCGTCTTCCTCTTGAAGATCCATTTATTCTCAATTGCTTGCCGATCATCGGGCAAGTCAACCAAAATCCATATTTTGTTCTCATACATGGATCCCATCTCAGATTTCATGGCCTCAAGCCATTTTGCGGAATCTGGGCTCATCATCGCTTCCTCATAGTTCGCAAGTTCGTCATGGTCTAGTAACATGACTTCCAGAATAGGATTACTGTACCACTCTGGTGCGGATCTCACTCTGGTTTACCTACGAGATTCGGTAGTAACTTGATCTGAAGTTACATGATCATCATCATTAGCTTCCTCACTAATTGTAGTAGTCACAAGAACAGATTTCTGTGATGAACTATTTTCCAATAAGGGAGAAGGTACAATTACCTTATCAAGTTTTCTACTTTCCTCCCACTCACTTCTTTCGAGAGAAACTCCTTCTCTAGAAAGGATCCATTCTCAGCAATGAATAACTTGCCTTCGGATCTATGATAGAAGGTGTACCCAACATTTTCTTTTGGGTAAACTATGAAGATTTACTTCTCTGATTTGGGTTCGAGCTTATCATGTTGAAACTTTTTCACATAAGCATCGCAGTCCCAAACTTTAAGAAACGACAACTTTGGTTTCTTGCCAAACCACAGTTCATATGGTGTCGTCTCAACAGATTTAGATGGTGCCCTTTTAACGTGAATGCAGCTGTCTCTAATGCATAACCCCAAAACGATAGTGGTAGATCGGTAAGAGACATCATAGATTGCACTATATCCAATAAAGTACGGTTATGACGTTTGGACACACCATTATGCTGTGGTGTTCCATGTGGCATGAGTTCGTGAAACTATTCCACATTGTTTTAATTGAAGACCAAACTCGTAACTCAAATATTTGTCTCCGCGATCAGATCGTAGAAACTTTATTTTCTTGTCACGATGATTTTCCACTTCACTCTGAAATTCTTTGAACTTTTCAAATGTTTCAGACTTATGTTTCATCAAGTAGATATACTCATATCTGCTCAAATCATCTGTGAAGATCAGAAAATAATGATACCTATCGTGAGCCTCAATATTCATTAGACCACATACATCAGTATGTATGATTTCCAACAAATCTGTTGCTCGCTCCATTGTTTCGAGGAACAGAGTCTTAGTCATCTTGCCCATGAGGCATGGTTCGCAAGCATCAACTGATTCATAATCAAGTGATTCCAAAAGCCCATCAGCATGGAGTTTCTTCATGCGCTTTACACCAATATGACCTAAACGGCAGTGCTACAAATAAGTTGCACTATCATTATTAACTGTGCATCTTTTGGTTTCAATATTATGATTATGTGTATCACTACGATCGAGATCCAACGAACTATTTTCATTGGGTGTGTAACCATATAAGGTTTTATTCATGTAAACAGAACAACAATTTATTCTCTTACTTAAATGAATAACCGTATTACAATAAACATGATCAAATCATATTCATGCTCAACGCAAACACCAAATAACACTTATTCAGGTTCAACACTAATCCCGAAAGTATAGGGAGTGTGCGATGATGATCATATCAATCTTGGAACCACTTCCAACACACATCGTCACTTCACTCTTAACTAGTCTCTGTTTATTCTGCAACTCCCGTTTTGAGTTACTAATCTTAGCAACTGAACTAGTATCAAATACTGAGGGGTTGCTATAAACACTAGTAAAGTACACATCAATAACATGTATATCAAATATACTTATGTTCATTTTGCCATCCTTCTTATCTGCCAATCACTTGGGGTAGTTCCGCTTCCAGTGACCAGTCCCTTTGCAGTAGAAGCACTTAGTCTCAGGCTTAGGATCAGACTTGGGCTTCTTCACTTGAGCAGCAACTTGCTTGCTCTTCTTCTTGAAGTTCCCCTTCTTCCCTCTGCCCTTTTCTTGAAACTAGTGGTCTTGTCTACCATCAACACTTGATGTTTTTCTCGATTTCTACCTTCGTCAATTTCCGCATTACGAAGAGCTTGGGAATCGTTTCCGTTATCCCTTGCATATCATATTTCATCACGAAGTTCTACCAACTTGGTGATGGTGACTAGAGAATTCTGTCAATCACTATCTTATCTGGAAGATTAACTCCCACTTGATTCAAGCGATTGTAGTACTCAGACAATCTGGGCACATGCTCACTAGTTGAGCGATTCTCCTCCATCTTTTAGCTATAGAACTTGTTGGAGACTTCATATTTCTCAACTCGGGTATTTGCTTGAAATATTAACTTCAACTCCTGGAACATCTCATATGGTCCATGACGTTCAAAACGTCTTTGAAGTCCCAATTCTAAGCCATTAAGCATGGTGCACTAAACTATCAAGTAGTCATCATATTGAGCTAGCCAAACGTTCATAATGTCTGCATCTGCTCCTGCAATAGGTCCGTCACCTAGCGGTGCATCAAGGACATAATTCTTCTGTGCAGCAATGAGGATAAACCTCAGATCATGGATCCAATCCGCATCATTGCTACTAACATCTTTCAACACAATTTTCTCTAGGAACATATCAAAATAAACACAGGGAAGCAACAACGCAAGCTATTGATCTACAACATGCTTTGCAAAATTCTACCAGGACTAAGTTCATGATAAATTTAAGTTCAATTAATCATATTACTTAAGAACTCCCACTTAGATAGACATCCCTCTAATCCTCTAAGTGATCACGTGATCCAAATCAACTAAACCATGTCCGATCATCACGTGAGATGGAGTAGTTTCATTGGTGAACATCACTATGTTGATCATATCTACTATATGATTCACGCTCAACCTTTCGGTCTCCGTGTTCCGAGGCCATATCTGTATATGCTTGGCTCATCAAGTATAACCTGAGTATTCCGCGTGTGCAACTGTTTTGCACCCGTTGTATTTGAACGTAGAGCCTATCACACCCGATCATCACGTGGTGTCTCAGCACGAAGAACTTTCGCAATGGTGCATACTCAGGGAGAACACTTCTTGATAATTAGTGAGAGATCATCTTAAAATGCTACCGTCAAACTAAGCAAAATAAGATGTATAAAAGATAAACATCATATGCAATCAAAATATGTGACATGATATGGCCATCATCATCTTGCGCCTTTGATCTCCATCTCCAAAGTACTGTCATGATCTCTATCGTCACCGGCATGACACCATGATCTCCATCATCTTGATCTATATCAATGTGTCGTCACACGGTCGTCTCGCCAACTATTGCTCTTGCAACTATTGCTATCGCATAGCGATAAAGTAAAGCAATTATTTGGCGCTTGCATCTTATGCAATAAAGAGACAACCATAAGGCTTTTGCCAGTTGCCGATAACTTTAAAAAACATGATCATCTCATACAACAACTTATATCTCATCATGTTTTGACCATATCACATCACAACATGCCCTGCAAAAACAAGTTAGACGTCCTCTACTTTGTTGTTGCATGTTTACGTGGCTGCTACGGGCTTAAGCAAGAACCAATCTTACCTACGCATCAAAACCACAACGATAGTTTGTCAAGTTGGTGCTGTTTTAACCTTCGCAAGGACCGGGTGTAGCCACACTCAGTTCAACTAAAGTTGGAGAAACTGTCACCCGCAAGCCACCTATGTGCAAAGCACGTCGGGAGAACCGGTCTCGCGTAAGCGTATGCGTAATGTCGGTCCGGGCCACTTCGTCCAACAATACCGCCAAACCAAAGTATGACATGCTGGTAAGAAGTATGACTTATATCGCCCACAACTCACTTGTGTTCTACTCGTGCAAATAACATCAACATATAAAACCTAGGCTCGGATACCACTGTTGGGTTTCGTAGTAATTTCAAAAAAATTCCTATGCACACGCAAGATCATGGTGATGCATAGCAACGAGAGGGGAGAGTGTGATCTACGTACCCTTGTAGACCGACAGCGGAAGCGTTGTGACAACGCGGTTGATGTAGTCGTACGTCTTCACGATCCGACCGATCCAAGCACCGTTACTCCGGCACCTCCGAGTTCTTGGCACACGTTCAGCTCGATGACGATCCCCGGGCTCCGATCCAGCAAAGCGTCGAGGAGGAGTTCCGTCAGCACGACGGCGTGGTGACTATCTTGATGTTCTATCGCCGCAGGGCTTCGCCTAAGCACCGCTACAATATGACCGAGGTGGAATATGGTGGAGGGGGCACCGCACACGGCTAAGGAACGATCACGAAGATCAACTTGTGTTCATGGGGTGCCCCTTGCCTCAGTATATAAAGGATGGAGGAGGAGGAGGCCGGCCGAGGCAATTGGTGCGGCCAGGATGTGGAGTCCTACTAGGACTCCAAGTCCTAGTAGGAGTGCACCAAGAGGGGAGGAAGGGAGAAGGAAGTAGAGGAGAAGGAAAGGTGGCCGGCCCCTTTTCCCTAGTCCAATTCGGACCAGAGGGGAGGGGGGCGCAGCAGCCCCTTGGCCCTTTCTCCTCTTCCCACTAAAGCCCATCAAGGCCCATTGCTTCTCCCGTAACTACCCGGTACTCCGAAAAATACCCGAATCACTTGGAACCTTTCCGATGTCCGAATATAGTCGTCCAATATATCGATCTTTACGTCTCGACCATTTCGAGACTCCTTGTCATGTCCCCGATCTCATCCGGGACTCCGAACTCCTTCGGTACATCAAAACTCATAAACTCATAATATAACTGTCATCAAAACCTTAAGCGTGCGGACCCTACGGTTCGAGAACAATGTAGACATGACCGAGACACGTCTCCGGTCAATAACCAATAGAGGGACCTGGATGCCCATATTGGCTCCTACATATTCTACAAAGATCTTTATCGGTCAGACCGCATAACAACATACGTTGTTCCCTTTATCAACGGTATGTTACTTGCCCGAGATTCGATCGTCGGCATCTTAATACCTAGTTCAATCTCGTTACCGGCAAGTCTCTTTACTCGTTCCGTAATACATCATCTCACAACTAACTCATTAGTTGCAATGCTTGCAAGGCTTATGTGATGTGCATTACCGAGAGGGCCCAGAGATACCTCTCCGACAATCGGAGTGACAAATCCTAATCTCGAAATACGCCAACCCAACATGTACCTTTGGAGACACCTGTAGAGCTCCTTTATAATCACCCAGTTACGTTGTGACGTTTGGTAGCACACAAAGTGTTCCTCCGGCAAACGGGAGTTGCATAATCTCATAGTCATAGGAACATGTATAAGTCATGAAGAAAGCAATAGCAACATACTAAACGATCGGGTGCTAAGCTAATGGAATGGGTCATGTCAATCACATCATTCTCCTAATGATGTGATCCCGTTAATCAAATAACAACTCTTTTGTTTATGGTTAGGAAACATAACCATCTTCGATTAACGAGCTAGTCAAGTAGAGGCATACTAGTGACACTTTGTTTGTCTATGTATTCACACAAGTATTATGTTTCCGGTTAATACAATTCTAGCATGAATAATAAACATTTATCATGATATAAGGAAATAAATAATAACTTTATTATTGCCTCTAGGGCATATTTCCTTCACTAAGCAGTTGAAATAATCTAAGAAAACACTTAACAGTGTGGCCTCATATAAACTACGAAGACAGTCTTGTGATGAAGTTCATAGGAAAAGTTAAGGACTCAAATGAACTAGGCATCCATTTCTTTACGATAGTACAGCTGGCACTGCTGAACTATTGGCCAACTCAGGTATAGCGTAACAAGTAACAAACAAGCATTCAAATCAAGCAATACAAGAAAGAATACAACTGAACTATTTGTAATTCTGTAGGATTACAAGTTGAGGGCACAAGCCAAGAAAGCAGCCCACATGCATTACATTTCACATGTACTAAAACACACTGGCTTACCATATGTTGTTGTGAAGCCTCGCTGCTATTGCAATGTTCTTTGAAGATATCATCAGCATCTTGTGGTTGCAAATCTAGTTATTGTAGTTTATTCCGCACCCTCTATTTAGGTGATATTTATTTTAATCGCATGCACTGGTTCGAATTGATCATCAATGGTTCATCTAAACTAATGAAAGAAGGGTGTGTGCTTACACGACAATATATGTGCTTCACTCTATTTTTATGCTTCTTCGAGGTGCGAGCCCCAAAAGAACAAATATTTTGCTTGATGGGGTTGGCAGCTCCATAATTAATAGAAGCATCAAATTAGTCATGCAACTTGGGAAGATCAAGAACACACAAAAAAGTAATGAACAGAGGCTTGGAGCAGTGATGTAATAGCTAGCATCAGAAAATGTAGGGTAAAACGAACAAAAAGCAGCAGAACCACATGCTAGTTTGCTGATGTGTAATTAAGCACAGAGAACATGAAGCAGTCTGATGGAACCAACAGGTGGCATCAGAACAACAAAATTATCATAAATATAGCATGCAAGAAGTAAAATAGTAGGCAGTGATATCTAGGAAGTACAGTAATACTTAGGACAAAACTAAAGCATTGTAACTATATGTGCACTGGTTTGTAATTTAGCACATGTAACATGTTCACTGCCAGAAGTATGGCCCTACAGGTGCAAGCAGAATAACGCGTCTCATGAAAAATTGAATGCTGCCCTGAAGAAATTCAAAGGTGCGGTGCTTATGCTAAGAAAGGGAACGTAGGCACCAGCCGTTGGATAATAGTACCTGATTCTCAGCGGCGTATGGGTATCATTGTCATACTTGATAGCTAAGGATCGTCGATGGTGCTCGTGTTGCGATTGAGTTTGGGCCGGCTGTCGTCGTTGCTGAACTGGCTCCGGTGCTTCAGTTGCGGCACCGATCGACATACAATAAAGCTCATCTATGGTAAGTGAACAATTCCACAATAAAGAATAGAAAAACTGAAGGAGTACAAATCCAAGTAACCTGATGAGGTTGCGGCGTCAGTAAAGCAGGGCCGGTGGAGTTGAGTATGGCGTCCGTGAAGCGGGTTCAGTGAAGTGGACGAAGGCGTCGGCGGGCGCGGTGTATAGTGCTTTCGGTGAGGTGGTTTTGTTGCGGCAGACGAGGGCTTGTATGAAGGGCCAGCGATGGGGCGGACGAGGGAGTCAGTGAAGGGCCTACACTATGGGGGATGAGGGTGCCGGTTAAGCAGATCCGATGCAGTGGACCATGATGGCAGTCAAGGAGATCTAGAGCGGTCGACAAGCCAGTCGCTGAAGCGACTCCGGTGAAGTGGTGAATTGGCAGTTGGGGGTTCCAAGGTGCGGAAGGTAGATCTGGCGGGGTGTGAGGTCCACCGCCGCGGCAGAGGACTAGATTCGGTGGCTTGCCGTGGTTGGGGGTCGGGGAGGGGAAGGGGAGAGGCTTTGGGGGAGAATGTTGGGGGAAAAGAGGGGAAAACAATTGAGTTACCAAAGCATCCCTTTTCTATTCATGTGGCAGGGGTAGAACAGGAATATCGCAGGGCTAAACTTTCAGGCGTGAGATATTTCAATGTGAGCGGGAAGTTTGAAAGCTTTTGGCCCTTGAAATTAAGCGTTCTGCTCTTGTACGGCCGACTATGATATCATGGCCGTGAATTTATTTGTTTTGCACGCAAAAGAGTGCAAGTTTTGAAAATCAATGTCTCTAACTCGAAACTTAGATTGTCCATTCAATTCAAATATGGATCATTGAGCTAGTACAAGCAAATACCATCATACAGTCCAATTCAAATGAAATTCCAAATGTGTTTCTCCTAAATATGATGAAAAAAGCAAAAATGCGTATGTGTATTGATACGTCACCAACGTATCTATAATTTTTGATTGTTCTGTGCTGTTATATTATCAATCTTGGATGTTTTATAATCATTTTATAGTAATTTTATATCATATTTTGGTACTAACCTATTGACATAGTGCCAAGTGCTAGTTATGTTTTTTTGCATTACTACATTTCTCCATGAACTTAATACACTAGATGCATGCTGGATAGTGGTCGATGTGTTGAGTAATAGTAGTAGATGCAGGCAGGAGTCGGTCTACTAATCTTCGACGTGATGCCTATATAATGATCATTGCCTAGATATCGTCAGGATTATTTGAAGTTCTATCAATTGCCCAACAATAATTTGTTTACCCACCGTTTGCTATTTTTCTCGAGAGAAGCCACTAGTGAAACTTACGGCCCCCGGGTCTCTTTCTGATATTATTTGCCTTTGCGATCTACTTTTCCTTTGCTTTTATTTTCAGATCTATTAAACCAAAAATACAAAAATACCTTGCTGCACTTTATTTTATTTGGCGTTTGATCCATCAATATATACAACTTTTTCCCGTCCACGTGCCAATTTCTGGCGTCGTTACCCGAAAGGGATTGACAACCCCTTAAAACATCGGGTTGCGAGTATTTGTTATTTGTGTGCAGGGGCTGTTTACGTTGTGTTGCTTGGTTCTCTTACTGGTTTGATAACCTTAGTTTCATATCTTAGGGAAATACCTACCGTCGTTGTGCTACATCATCCCTTCCTCTTTGGGGAAATACCGATGTAGCTTCAAGCTGCATCAAAAGGAATTTCTGGCGCTGTTGCCGGGGAGGATCCTCAACATATATCAGGTTCCTAATCACAAATCTCATCTCCTCGGAACTTACATTATTTGCACATTTGCCTCTCGTTTTCCTGTCCGCCACTTCACAAAAAAATTCCATTTTATTCGCCCCTCTTATTCGTTTGCCGTTTTTCTCGCCAGATATATCCGTGTTCTTGCCCTCTAATCATAATGGCTAGCGTGCCTACCCCTCCTTTTTCACCAGATTTTGAAGTTCTTTACTTCAAGTAAAGACAAGGAGAAAATTTGAAAGATGCTCGGTATAGGCTTATGGAATCTTGTCATATTTGCAATTTAAAGGGGGATGCTAAGATCTTGTTTTGTAATTTTTACATAGGATTGGCTTTGCATCATAGACAACTCCTAGATTTTGCCGCTAAAGGGAATTTTATTGAGCTTGATGCCAATGCTGCCTATGAAATTTTAGAAGGAATTTTGGGTGTTCCACCTCAAAAGAAGGGGTTTTCTTTTACCCTAGAGGGAGTTCAAATGTTAGACAAACTTGGTGATTTGCATAAACACATGGTTGAATTACAAAAATATAACGAACCCCTCAAACATCTCAGTGGTAGTATCAATCGCATGAATACCTTGATTACTCTTTGCAACAAGCGATTGGATATTTTGGATCTAAAGATGGTTTCTTTTCCTTAAAATTTAGGGAAGCGCAAAGATCCTCCCGAGTTTGAGAAAACCCTTACCAAAGTAGCCAAGTCTACGGATGACAAAATTTAGATCCTTGCTTTATGCCTAGCCAAGGGCGTAAAACTAGAGCGCTTGATGGGAGGAAACCCAATGAATAAAATTTTGTTTTGCTTTTTCTTTATGTTCTTGAGTGTTGGCACAATTATGCTACTATTATGATTGTGTTTTTTATGTTTTAGTTAGTGTTTGTGCCAAGTAAATCCTTTACGATCTTCTTGGGTGATGGTTGTTTGATCTTCCTGAAAAAACAGAAACTTTTGTGCTCACAAAAATATTTTTCATTTTTTTACCAGAGAGCGATAACATACCCATTCCATTTGCAGTATATTAATATACAAATTGCCTAGGTCTTCCTAATTTTTCAGAGTTTTTGGAGTTACAGAAGTATTCGAATTATCCAAATTGCTACAGACTGTTCTGTTTTTGACAGATTCTATTTTCTTTGCGTTGTGTGCTTGTTTTGATGGCTCTATGGTTTTCTTTGATGAGTTTTTGCCATAGAAAAGTAGGAATACAGTAGATATAATGCAAGAAAAAATATGAATTGTTTTACTACAACACTTATAGTAGTGATTTGTTTTCTTATACTAACTGATCTCACGAAGGCTTTTGTTGAGTTTTGTGTGATTGAAGTTGTCAAGTTTTGGGTTATCTTACGATGGATGAAGGAATAAGGAGTAAGAAGAGCCTAAGCTTGGGGATGCCCCGGCATCCCAAGCTATCATCCAAAAGAGAGCAAGCAACTAAGCTTGGGGATGCCGCCGAGTGGCATCCCCTCTTTCTTCTAACGACCATCGGTATTTTACTCAAAGCTATATTTTTATTCATCACATACTATGTCACTAGTACAACAAGCTCCTAAACAAACAGTTTTTAACCCCTTTCCGCGACGGCATTTGGAACCGTCGCCAAGTGAGTGTGGGCGACAGGGGGGGTCCTTCCCACACGACCCAAAAACCGTCGGGGATATGCCCTCCTGACATGCACGCTCGGCAAAATGAGATCATGTGCGACCGGCGAGCACTCAAATACGAAAATACATACAGTAGAGCTAAAAAATACAATTATACGGCGAAATTATTTCCGGTCGCAAGTACGTCCCACACAGTCAGTCCCCGCCAAATGTTTGTGTTCGTATGTACATCCCACATAGTTGCTCCAAGGAAAACGTTTCCGTTCATAGGTACATCACAAACATTTTTCCCATTAAATTGTTTACGTTATTGAATGTATCACACACGGTCCGTAGAAGAAACTGTGTGGCAAAGGCTCTCCATCACACACAATTTTTATGTGGTAAACGTTTGCGCAAGGTGGCCTAATGCAAACAGTTTTCAAGAGAAAGTCATGTGTGATTGTTCATTGATCCAACACGGTTTATTCCTAGAAACTGTGTGCGTTGCCTGAGGTCATCGCCCACGGTATTTCTTCAACAACCATTTGCAATAGCAAAACTCAATTAGCAGGCTAATTATCTGATTATTCATAATCCATTTGTTAATCTGATTGACATTTCATATTAACCACATGATATATTTCATTTTCATAATTGAAGTACATCAGAGTACAACATCATATAGCTTCAGCACTCACCTACCCCATTACACAACTACACCAGGACCAAGTTTCACATGCAACATCTATAACCTTTTGAAATTAGCATCATAGACGGTACATAGACAGATGTATCTCATCTGGAAAACTGCTGAAGCAGAAGGCGAATATTGAGCCTTCATTGATGTTGAAGGTCTTTGTAACTTTAGTACAATGCCTGTGGATGATTGACCGTCCATCCTTCGTCCTCTTCAGGAACACTTCAATATTGAACCGTGGGTGTTGTATGAATACCTTCCTCGCCTCTTGACCATACAGGTGGTTTGAGAGGTAATCATTAGTGAACTGCTTTAGAAAGGCCTGAAAACAAGGATGTGCATAAATATCTTCTCTATATTGGAAATGGGGCAAAGGAATAAAAAGGCAAGGTATAATAGTTAGTACCATCCTGTAGTGAACTGATGTCTTCTTCATTGTGCAGACAAAGATCTTGTTATTTTTTGTCGCTAATTTCTTTATCCTAACAATCTTTCTGAGTTTCTTGACTTGACTGATATTCATGGACAACTCATTTCGCCATATGCGAAAAGGGTCGAACAATGGGTCAAAACCTCTGACACAGCAGGACCTACATGTGCAAGACCAAATTTTTAAAAACCTAAATATTAGAATGGTTCCTGCAATTGCACAATAATGTGGTATTAGACAACGGACCATGCACGTGCTAACCTCGATTGTAAACCTCTGTGCTTCCCATTGTTTCCCTACAACACATATAAGGTAGTTAGTCATCAGGTTAAGTAAGGGTTCGCATGCTATCTGTAAAATATGTGGATGAAACATAAGCACATTGCAGATTCATCAGATTAATTCAAGCCACATGGAAGACCCATTTATCCAAACCAAGCATGATTAAGAACTAGGAAATATAGCACTTGTATATGTTTCTCATGTATTAAGTGCAGCCAAATTTGATTTATTCCTCACATGCACAACAATACAAAATTCTACCCACGACAATTGGACATCGCATTGCAGAATTGAACCAAGCAGTTAACTAAACACCACAACAAATGAACCAACATTAATTGAGCACCACATTGCACAATATAACATACTCCTAATAGAATATCAGACAGTTAACCAAACAGTTAACTACATCGAATTGTAGCAATTGTATTTGTTTCTCATGTATTTACTACAGTCAAATTCAATTTATTCCTCACATGGTATACAATAACAGAATGCACCCACAACTATTGAACATCGCATTGCAGAATTGAACCAAACAGTTAACTAAACACCACAACACAAATGAACCAAGCGTTAACTAAGCACCATATTGCACAATGTATAACCAAACCAAGCATGCTTGACAACTTGGGAATATAGCAATTGTATTTGTTTCTCATGTATTTTGTAAAGATAAATTCGATTTATTTCTCACATGGAATAAAATACAAAATTGTAGCCTGAATAATTGAACATCACATTTGCAGAATTGAACCAAATAGTTAACTGAAGACGAGAACTAATTAACAAAATAGTTAATAAGTGAGCACCACATTGCACGACATATAGAACATATACACTAGAGCAACAGATTGCATGGTAAAATTAGATAGCACAATTCACTAGAATTTGTGAAGGACAGGCAGGAGCAGCACACGCAACGGGTAAACCGAGCATGCTTAACTGGCATAGCTAGCAAATGGCAAGGTGTTCCTTCAATATATGGGGGCGGCACGAATGGCAGCCATCACGACTTCATCTGCGCTTGTGGCCATGATTTGCTTCTCTGCTGCCAAATGCTCCTTGAGGTACTGGCTATACTACGTGCACCATGGCTTAGGCCGGCGTTTATTTGGTGGAGGGGTCGGTGATTTGGGTGGAAGGTGTCGCGCCCGCGCCGGCGGTTGGGGCATGTGGGATGTGGAAGGAGGAGGAGGATGGGGTTGGGTGTGGATTACCTGCCTGGATTGGCGAGGCCGAGCAGCGTGATGGAGGGTCGCCGGTGAGGAGGCGGCGGTGCTGCAAGCAAGGAGTGAAGGTTTCAACTTGGAAAAGAAGGCGGAAACAGGGGAAATGTGGCTTTTGGTAAGGGGGGAGGGGGCAGAGAGGTAGATATTTCCGCGGAAGCCGAAAATTTGGAATCGCTTCAGCCAAAAAACTGGCGCGCAAAGTGTCATCAGATACGGTCCCTTATTTAGACACGGTCCGAAGATATTTTGTGCTGCATCTCACATGGTTGGTTATAATAAACTGTGTGGGATCTACTTGATTTTTTGTCTTGATTTGAATTACATAATGGGGTCACAATGGCCATGGACGGTGTTTCAATTGCTAGAACTTTTATCTGCAGTGAACATGCAACTATATGGGTGTCGTCAAAAAAATTGGAATTATTCAGGGTTTGTTTGGACATTTTTATACATTAACTGGGTATTCTAGGCATTTTTATTCCAGTTCATATAAACTGGTTGAAAAATCAAATATGTGTCCCTGGTTACATGCTTAGGTCCCATGCAAGAAATGGGAATGAATTTCAAACACCCTGCCACCGTCAGTCGGCCACACATATTGAGATACCTGGTTTTAAATTCTAGTAAATCAAAAACTCGTCTGAAATTCATGAAACTTGGCATGCTATCATGGAGCGGCATCAACATGCCGCGGTAAAAATTTCTCCCATTTGGAGCAGGTTTGGGTATAAGCTTCACACGAACCAGCGCTTCTCACAACAAGCGTGATGGTTTTGGTAGGGAACGAGCCACCTTTGGGGACGAAACGATATCCGTTGCCTCTTATTGCTTTAAAAAAATTTCGAGTGTCAACATAGAACAACAAGAGTGTTGTGTTCAATTTTGGAATTTTTCGGGGTTCGTTTGGACATTTTTATACATTAACTGGGTTTTCTAGGCATTTTATGTGCATAATTCAAATTTTAACTACATGCATATTCTCAAGTGCATATAAACTAGTTAAAGAATCTAGTATATGTCCTTGGTTGCATCCTTAGGTCCCATGCAATAAATGGGAATGAATTTCAAACACCCTGCCACCATCAGTCGGCCGCAGATATTGAGATACCTGGTTTTAAATTCTAGTAAATCCAAATTTCGTCTGAAATTCATGAACTTGGCATGCTATCATGGAGCGCCATCAACATGTCGTGGTGAAAATTTTCTCCCATATGGGGCAGGTTTGGGTACAAGCTTCTCACAAACGAGCGCTTCTCACAACAAGCATGATGGTTTCGGTACGGAACGTGCCACCTTTGGGGATGAAACGATATCCCTTGCCTCTTGTTGCTTTCAAAAAATATCGAGTGTCAACATAGAACAACAAGAGTGTTGTGTTCAATTTTGGAATTTTTCGGGGTTTGTTTCGACATTTTTATACATTAACTGGGTTTTCTAGGCATTTTATGCACATAATTAAATTTGAACTACATGCACATTCTCCATTGCATATAAACTGGTTGAAAAATCAAATATGCGTCCTTGGTTGCATGGTTAGATCCCATGCAAGAACTCGGAATGAATTTCAAACACCCTGCCACCGTCACTGGGCCAAACCTATTGAGATATCTGGTTTTTAAATTCTTGTAAATCCAAAAATCGTCTGAAATTCATGAAACATGGCATGCTCTCATGGAGCGGCATCAACATGCCGTGGTAAAAAATTTGTCCCATTTGGGACAGGTTTGGGTATAAGCTTCTCACAAACCAGCGCTTCTCACAACAAGCGTGATGGTTTCGGTAGGGAACGTGCCAACTTTGGGGACGAAACGATATCCATTGCCTCTTATTGCTTTCAAAGAATTTCGAGTGTCAACATAGAACAACAAGAGTGTTGTGTTCAATTTTGGAATTTTTCAGGGTTTGTTTGGACATTTTTATACATTAACTGGGTTTTCAAAGCATTTTATGTGCATAATTCAAATTTGAAGTACATGCACATGCTTCAGTGCATATAAACTGGTTGAAAAATCAAATATGTGTCCTTGGGTGCATGCTTAGGTCACATGCAAGAAATGGGAATGAATTTCAAACACCCTGCCACCGTCAGCCGGCCGCAGATATTGAGATACCTGGTTTTAAATTCTAGTATATCCAAATTTTGTCTGAAATTCATGAAACTTGGCATGCTATCATGGAGCAGCATCAACATGCCGCGGTCAAAATTTTCTCCCATTTTGTCAGGTTTGGGTATAAGCTTCTCACAAACCAGCGCTTCTCACAACAAGCATGATGGTTTCGGTAGGGAACGAGCCACCTTTGGGGACAAAACGATATCCGTTGCCTCTTATTGCTTTCAAATTTTTTTCGAGTGTCAACATAGAACAACAAGAGTGTTGTGTTCAATTTTGGAATTTTTAGGGGTTCGTTTGGACATTTTTATACATTAAATGGGTTTTCCAGGCATTTTATGTGCATAATTCAAATTTGAACGACATGCACATTCTCCAGTGCATATAAACTAGTTGAAGAATCAAATATGTGTCCTTGATTGCATGCTTAGGTCCCATGCAAGAAATGGGAATGAATTTCAAACACCGTGCCACCGTCACTCGGCCGCAAACATTGAGATACCTAGTTTTTAAACTGTAGTAAATCAAAAACTCATCTGAAATTCATGAAACTTGGCATGCTATCATGGAGCGGCATCAACATGTAGTGGTAAAAATGTTGTTCCATTTGAGGTAGGTTTGGGTATAAGCTTCTCACAAACCAGAGCTTCTCACAACAAGCGTGATGGTTTCAGTAGGGAATGTGCCACCTTTGTGGACGAAACGATATCCGTTACCTCTTGTTGCTTTCAAAAAATTTCGAGTGTCAACATAGAACAACAAGAGTGTTGTGTTAAATTTTGGAATTTTTCGGGGTTTGTTTCGACATTTTTATACATTAACTAGGTTTTCTAGGCATTTTATGCGCATAATTCAAATTTGAACTACATGCACATTCTCTAGTGCATATAAACTGGTTGAAAAATCAAATATGTGTCCTTGGTTGCATGGTTAGGTCCCATGCAAGAAATGGGAATGAATTTCAGACACCCAGTCACCGTCACTCGGCCGCACATATTAAGATACATGGTTTCTTAATTCTAGTAATTACAAAACTCGTCTAAAATTCATGAAACGTGGCATGCTCTTATGGAGTAGCATCAACATGCCGTGGTAAAATTTTTGTCCCATTTGGGGCAGGTTTGTGTATAAGCTTCTCACAAACCAGCGCTACTCACAACAAGCATGGTGGTTTCGGTAGGGAACGTGCCACCTTTGGGGATGAAACGATATCAGTTGCCTCTTATTGCTTTCAAAAAATTTCGAGTGTCAACATAGAACAACAAGAGTGTTGTGTTCAATTTTGAATTTTTCTGGGTTCGTTTGGACATTTTTATACATTAACTGGGTTTTCCAGGCATTTTATGTGCATAATTCAAATTTTAACTACATGCATAATCTCGAGTGCATATAAACTAGTAGAAGAATCAAATATGTGTCCTTGGTTGCATCCTTAGGTCCCATGCAAGAAACAGGAATGAATTTCAAACACCCTGCCACTGTCACTCGGCCGCAAACATTGAGATACCTGTTTTTTAAATTCTAGTAAATCAAAAACTCGTCTGAAATTCATGAAACTTGGCATGCTATCATGGAGCGGCATCAACATGCCGTGGTAAAAATGTTGTCCCATTTGGGGTAGGTTTGGGTATAAGCTTCTCACAATCCAGAGCTTCTCACAACAAGCGCCAAGGTTTCTGTAGGGAATGTGCCACCTTTGGGGACGAAACGATATCCGTTGCCTCTTATTGCTTTCAAAAAAAATCGAGTGTCAGCATAGAACAACAAGAGTGTTTTGTTTAATTTGGAAATTTTTCGGGGTTTGTTTCGACATTTTTATACATTAACTAGGTTTTCCTGGCATTTTATGTGCATAATTCAAATTTGAACTACATGCACATGCTCTAGTGCATATAAACTGGTTGAAAAATCAAATATGTGTCCTTGGGTGCATGCTTAGGTCACATGGAAGAAATGGGAATCAATTTCAAATACCCTTCCACCGTCAGTCGGCCGCAGATATTGAGATACCTGGATTTAAATCCTAGAAAATCCAAATTTCGTCTGAAATTCATGAAACTTGGCATGCTATCATGGAGCGGCATCAACATGCCATGGTAAAAAAAATTCTCCCATATGGGGAAGGTTTGGGTATAAGCTTCTCACAAACGAGCGCTTCTCACAACAAGCGTGATGGTTTCGGTAGGGAACGAGCCACCTTTGGGGACGAAATGATATCCGTTGCCTCTTATTGCTTTCAAAGAATTTCGAGTGTCAACATAGGACAACAAGAGTGTTGTGTTCAATTTTGGAATTTTCGGGGTTCGGTTGGACGTTTTTATACATTAACTGGGTTTTCCAGCCATTATATGTGCATAATTCAAATTTGAACTATATGCACATTCTCCAGTGCATAGAAACTAGTTGAAGAATCAAATATGTGTCCTTGGTTGCATGCTTAGGTCCCATGCAAGAAATGGGAATGAATTTCAAACACCCTGCCACCGTCACTCGTCCGCAAACATTGAGATACCTGGTTTTTAAATTCTAGTAAATCAAAAACTCGTCTGAAATTCATGAAACTTGGCATGCTATCAGGGAGCGGCATCAACATGCCGTGGTAAAAATTTTGTCCCATTTGGGGTAGGTTTGGGTATAATCTTCTCACAATCCAGAGCTTCTCACAACAAGCATGATGGTTTCGGTAGGGAACGTGCCACCTTTGGGGACGAAACAATATCCGTTGCCTCTTGTTGCTTTCAAAAAAATTCGAGTGTCAACATAGAACAACAAGAGTGTTGTGTTCAATTTTGGAATTTTTCGGGGTTTGTTTCGACATGTTTATACATTGACTAGGTTTTCCAGGCATTTTATGCGCATAATTCAAATTTGAAGTACATGCACATTCTCTAGTGCATATAAACTGGTTGAAAAATCAAATATGTGTCCTTGGTTGCATAGTTAGGTCCCATGCAAGAAATGGGAATGACTTTCGAGCACCCTGCCACCGTCACTCAGCCGCACATATTGAGATACCTGGTTTTTAAATTCTAGTAATTCCAAAACTCGTCTAAAATTCATGAAACATGGCATGCTCTTATGGAGCGGCATCAACATGCCGTGGTAAAATTTTTGTCCCATTTGGGGCAGGTTTGTCTATAAGCTTCTCACACACCAGCGCTTCTCACAACAAGCGTGATGGTTTCGGTAGGGAACGTGCCACCTTTGGGGACGAAACGGTATCCGTTGCCTCTTATTGCTTTCAAAAATTTTTGAGTGTAAACATAGAACAACAAGAGTGTTGTGTTCAATTTTGGAATTTTTCGGGGTTCGTTTGGACATTTTTATACATTAACTAGGTTTTCCAGGCATTTTGTGTGCATAATTCAAATTTGAAGTACATGCACATGCTCAAGTGCATATAAACTGGTTGAAAAATCAAATATGTGTCCTTGGGTGTATGCTTAGGTCACATGCAAGACATGGGAATGAATTTCAAACACCCTGCAACCGTCAGTCGGCCGCAGATATTGAGATACCTGGTTTTAAATTCTAGTAAATCCAAATTTCATCTGAAACTCATGAACTTGGCATGCTATAATGGAGCGGCATCAACATGCCATGGTAAAAAATTTCTCCCATATGGGGCAGGTTTGGGTATAAGCTTCTCACAAACGAGCACTTCTCACAACAAGCGTGATGGTTTCGGTAGGGAACGAGCCACCTTTGGAGACGAAATGATATCCGTTGCCTCTTATTGCTTTCAAAATATTTTGAGTCTCAACATAGAACAACAAGAGTGCTGTGTTCAATCTGGAATTTTTCGTGGTTCGTTTGGAAATTTTTATACATTAACTGGGTTTTCCAGGCATTTTATGTGCATAATTCAAATTTGAACTACATGGACATTATCCAGTGCATATAAACTAGTTGAAGAATCAAATATGTGTCCTTGGTTGCATGCTTAGGTCCCATGCAAGAAATGGGAATGAATTTCAAACACCCTGCCACCGTCACTCGGCCGCAAACATTGATATACCTTGCTTTTAAATTCTAGTAAATCAAAAACTTGTCTGAAATTCACGAAACTTGGCATGTTATCATGGAGCGGCATCAACATGCCATGGTAAAAAATTTGTCCCATTTGGGGTAGGTTTGGGTATAAGCTTCTCACAAACCAGAGCTTCTCACAACAAGCGTGATGGTTTCGGTAGGGAACGTGCCACCTTTGGGGACGAAACGATATCCATTTTCCTCTTGATGCTTTCAAAAAATTTCGAGTGTCAACATAGAACAACAAGAGTGTTGTTTTCAATTTTAGAATTTCTTGGGGCTTGTTTCGACATTTTTATACATTAACTCGGTTTTCGTGGCATTTTATGTGCATAATTCAAATTTGAACTACATGCACATTCTCCAGTGCATATAAACTGGTTGAAAAATCAAATATGTGTCCTTGGTTGCATGGTTAGGTCCCATGCAAGAAATGGGAATGAATTTCAAATACCCTGCCACCATCACTCGGCCGCACATATTGAGATACCTGGTTTTTAAATTCTAGTAAATCCAAAACTCGCAGAAATTCATGAAACATGGCATGCTCTCATGGAGCGGCATCAACATGTCGTGGTAAAAATTTTGTCCCATTTGGGGCAGGTTTGGGTATAAGCTTCTCATAAACCAGTGCTTCTCACAACAAGCGTGATGTTTTCGGTAGGGAACGTGCCACCTTTGGGGGCGAAATGATATCTGTTGCCTCTTATTGCTTTCAAAAAAGTTCGAGTGTCAACATAGAACAACAAGAGTATTCTGTTGAATTTTGGAATTTTTCGGGGTTCGTTCGGACATTTTTATACATTAACTGGGTTTTCTAGGCATTTTATGTGCATAATTAAATTTGAACTACATGCACATGCTCCAGTGCATATAAACTGGTTGAAAAATCAAATATGTGTCCTTGGGTGCATGCTTAGGTCACATGCAAGAAATGGGAATGAATTTCAAACGCCCTGCCACCGTCAGTCGGCCGCACATATTGAGATACCTGGTTTTAAATTCTAGTAAATCCAAATTTTGTCTAAAATTCATGAAACTTGGCATGCTATCATGGAGCGGCATCAACATGCCGTGGTCAAAATTTTCTCCCATTTGGGGCAGGTTTGGGTATATAAGCTTCTCACAAACCGGCGCTTCTCACAACAAGCGTGATGGTTTCAGTAGGGAACAAGCCACCTTTGGGGACAAAACGATATCCGTTGCCTCATATTGCTTTCAAAAAATTTTGAGTGTCAACATAGAACAACAAGAGTGTTGTGTTCAATTTTGGAATTTTTCGGGGTTCGTTTGGACATTTTTATACATTAACTAGGTTTTCCACGCATTTTATGTGCATAATTCAAATTTGAACTACATGCACATTCTCCAGTGCATATAAACTAGTTGAAGAATCAAATATGTGTCCTTGGTTGCATACTTAGGTCCCATGCAAGAAATGGGAATGAATTTCAAACACCCTGCCACTGTCACTCGGCCGCAAACATTGAGATACCTGGTTTTTAAATTCTAGTAAATCAAAAACTCGTCTGAAATTCATGAAACTCGGCATGCTATCATGGAGCGGCATCAACATTCCATGGTAAATATGTTGTCCCATTTGGGGCAGGTTTGGTATAAGCTTCTCACAATCCAGAGCTTGTCACAACAAGCGTGATTGTTTCGGTAGGGAACGTGCCACCTTTGGGGACGAAACGATATCCGTTGTCTTGTTGCTTTCAAAAAAAATCGAGTGTCAACATAGAACAACAAGAGTGTTGTGTTCAATTTTCGAATTTTTCGGGGTTTCTTTCAACATTTTTATACAATAACTGGGTTTTCCATGCATTTTATGCGCATAATTCAAATTTGAACTACATGCACATTCTCCAGTGCATATATACTGGTTAAAAAATCAAATATGTGTCCTTGGTTGCATGGTTAGGTCCCATGCAAGAAATGGGAATGAACTTCAAACACCCTGCCACCGTCACTCTGTCGCACATATTGAGATACCTAGTTTTTAAATTCTAGTAAATCCAAAACTCGTCTGAAATTCATGAAACATGGCATGCTCTCATGGAGCGGCATCAACATGTGATGTCTACTACACAACCTTCTTCTTGTAGACGTTGTTGGGCCTCCAAGTGCAGAGGTTTGTAGGACAGTAGCAAATTTCCCTCAAGTGGATGACCTAAGGTTTATCAATCCGTAGGAGGCGTAGGATGAAGATGGTCTCTCTCTTAAACAACCCTGCAACCAAATAACAAAGAAGCTCTTGTGTCCCCAACACACCCAATACAATGGTAAATTGTATAGGTGCACTAGTTCAGCGAAGAGATGGTGATACAAGTGGTATATGGATGGTAGATAAAGGTTTTCGTAATCTGAAAATATAAAAACAGCAAGGTAACTAATGGTAAAAGTGAGCGTAAACGGTATTGCAATGCTAGGAAACAAGGCCTAGGGTTTATACTTTCACTAGTGTAAGTTCCCTCAACAATACTAACATAATTGGATCACATAAATATCCCTCAACATGCAACAAAGAGTCACTCCAAAGTCACTAATAGCGGAGAACAAACGAAGAGATTATGGTAGGGTACGAAACCACCTCAAAGTTATTCTTTCCAATCAATCCGTTGGGCTATTCCTATAAGTGTCACAAACAGCCCTAGAGTTCGTACTAGAATAACACCTTAAGACACAAATCAACCAAAACCCTAATGTCACCTCAAGTATCCATGGGTATGATTATACGATATGCATCACACAATCTCAGATTCATCTATTCAACCAACACATAGAACCTCAAAGAGTGCTCCAAAGTTTCTACCAGAGAATCACGACGAAAACGTGTGCCAACCCCTATGCATAGGTTCATGGGTGGAACCCGCAAGTTGATCACCAAAACATACATCAAGTCAATCACGTGGTATCCCATTGTCATCACAGATATGCACGACAAGACATACATCAAGTGTTATCAAATCTTTAAAGACTCGATCTGATAAGATAACTTGAAAGGGGAAACTCAATCCATTACAAGAGAGTAGAGGGGGAGAAGAAACATAAGATCCAACTATAATAGCAAAGCTCACGATACATCAAGATCGTGCCAAATCAAGAACACGAGAGAGAGAGAGAGAGATCAAACACATAGCTACTAGTACATACCCTCAGCCCCGAGGGAGAACTACTCCCTCCTCGTCATGGAGAGCACCGGGATGATGAAGATGGCCACCGGAGAGGGATTCCCCCTCCAGCAGGGTGCCAGAACGGGTCTAGATTGGTTTTCGGTGGCTACGGAGGCTTCTGCCGGCGGAACTCCCGATCTATTGTGCTCTCGGATGTTTTTAGAGTATATGGAGATATATAGGCAGAAGAAATACGTCAGGGGGCCACGAGGGTGGAGGGCGCGCCCAGGGGGGTGGGCGCGCCCCCTGCCTCGTGGCTTCCTTGTTGCTTCCCTTACGTGGACTCCAAGTCTCCCAGGTTGCTTTCCTTCCAAAAATAAGTTCCGTGAAGTTTCAGGTCAATTGGACTCCGTTTGATTTTCCTTTTCTGCTATATTATAAAACAAGGAAAAAAACATAAAAATGGCACTGGGCTCTGGGTTAATAGGTTAGTCCCAAAATGATATAAAAGTGTATAATAAAGCCCATAAACATCCAAAAAGTAGATAATATAGCATGGAGCAATCAAAAATTATAGATACGTTGGAGACGTATCACCATCCCCAAGCTTAATTCCTGCTCATCCTCGAGTAGGTAAATGATAAAAATAGAATTTTTGATGTGGAGTGCTACTTGGCAAAATTTCAATGTAATTCTTCTTAATTGTGGCATGAATATTCAGATCCGAAAGATTCAAGATAAAAGTTCATATTGACATAAAAATAATAATACTTCAAGCATACTAGCTAAGCAATTATGTCTTCTCAAAATAACATGGCCAAAGAAAGTTCATCCCTACAAAATCATATAGTTTAGTCATGCTCCATTTTCGTCACACAAGAATGCTCTCGTCATGCACAACCCCGATGATAAGCCAAGCAATTTTTTCATACTTTAGTAATCTCAAACCTATAAACTTTCACGCAATATATGAGCGCGAGCCATGGACATAGCACTATGGGTGGAATAGAATATGATGATGGGGGTTATGTGGAGAAAACAAAAAGGAGAAAGTCTCACATCAACGAGGCTAATCAATGGGCTATGGAGATGCCCATCGATTGATGTTAATGCAAGGAGTAGGGATTGCCATGCAATGGATGCACTAGAGCTATAAATGTATGAAAGCTCAATAGAAGAAACTAAGTGGGTGTGCATCCAACTTGCTTGCTCATGAAGACCTAGGGCACTTGAGGAGGCCCATTGTTGGAATATACAAGCCAAGTTCTATAATGAAAATTTCCCACTAGTATATGAAAGTGACAAAACAAGAGACTCTCTATTATGAAGATCATGGTGCTACTTTGAAGCACAAGTGTGGCAAAGGATAGTAGCATTGTCCTTCTCTATTTTTCTCTCATTTTTTTATTTTTTTGGGCCTTTCTCTTTTATCGGGATATGCAATGAACCAAGAGTGACATGTATGAAAGAATTATGAATGGTAGCTTTGCCACAAATACTATGTCAACTACATGATCATGCTAAGCAATATGACAATGATGAATGTGTCATGATAAACGGAATGGTGGAAAGTTGCATGGCAATATATCTCGGAATGGCTATGGAAATGCCATAATAGGTAGGTATGGTGGCTGTTTTGAGGAAGATATAAGGAGGTTGATGTGTGAAAGAGCGTATCATATCACGGGGTGTGGATGCACCAGTGAAGTTTGCACCAACTCTCAATGTGAGAAAGGGCAATGCACGGTACCGAAGAGGCTAGCAATGATGGAAGGGTGAGAGTGCATATAATCCATGGACTCAACATTAGTCATAAAGAACTCACGTACTTATTGAAAAAATCTACAAGTCATCAAAAACCTCAGCACTACGCGCATGCTCCTAGGGGGATAGATTGGTAGGAAAAGACCATCGCTCGTCCCCGACCGCCACTCATAAGGAAGACAATCAAATAACACCTCATGTTTCAAATTTGTTACACAATGTTTACCATACGTGCATGCTACGGGACTTGCAAACTTCAGCACAAGTATTCCTCAAATTCACAACTACTCAACTAGCACGACTTTGATATTATTACCTCCATATCTCAAAACAATCATCAAGCATCAAACTTATCTTAGTATTCAAAACACTCATAAGAAAGTTTTTACTAATCTTGAATACCTAGCATATTAGGATTATTTAAGCAAATTACCATGATATTTAAGACTCTCAAAATAATATAAGTGAAACATGAGAGTTCATCTATTTCTACAAAATAAAACCACCATTGTGCTCTAAAATATATAAGTGAAGCACTAGAGCAAATGACAAACTACTCCGAAAGATATAAGTGAAGATCAATGAGTAGTCAAATAATTATGCAACTACGTGAAGACTCTCTAACATTTAAGAATTTCAGATCTTGGTATTTTATTCAAGCAGCAAGAAAATCAAAATAAAATGACATTCTAAGAATGGCAGACATCATGTGAAGAAGCAAAAACTTAGGATCAACCGAAACTAACCAATAGTTGTTGAAGAAGAAAGGTGGGATGCCAGCCGGGGCATCCCCAAGCTTAGACGCTTGAGACTTCTTGAAATATTATCTGGGGTGCCTTGGGCATACCCAAGCTTGAGTTTTTGTGTCTCCTTAATTCCTCTCATATCACGGTCTCCCTAAATCTCAAAAGCTTCATCCACACAAAACTCAACAAGGACTCGTGAGATAAGTTAGTATAAATCAATTGAAAAACCTTATCATCCTCTACTGTAGAAAATCAAAAAAATTATTATTCAACATTGCATACTAAATGCCTCTCATATTTAATAGTCCTATCCTCAAATAGAATTATTAAAGAAACAAACATATGCAAACAATGCAAGCATAACAGCAATCTGCCTAAACAGGACGGTCTGTAAAGAATGCAGCTAGATCAATACTTCCCTAACTCCAAAAATTATGAAAGAAAATTCCTACTCTAGTAAATTTATCAGAGATTAATATTCAAAAGGTTTCAACATTTTATCACATTCTTAATTTTCTAGGGAATTATTGCAACAGCGGTAAAGTTTCTGTTTTCAAACAGCAACATGAAGACTTGTAAAATAGGCATTGTAAAGGCTATCAATGCCACTTTTATTGAAATAAAAGATGCAAAACATTGTTATAAATAACAGAAAGAAAATTCTAACAAAATAGATTGACGCTCCAAGCAAAACACATATCATGTGGCGAATAAAAATATAGCTCCAAGTAAAGTTACCGATGAACGAAGACGAAAGAGGGGATGCCTTCCGGGGCATACCCAAGCTTAGGCTCTTGGTTGTCCTTGAATATTACCTTGGGGGGCCTTGGGAATCCCCAAGATTAGGCTCTTTCCACTCCTTATTCCGTAGTCCATCGAATCCTTACCCAAAACTTGAAAACTTCACAACACAAAACTTAACAGAAAACTCGTAAGCTCCGTTAGTATAAGAAAATAAATCACCACTTCAAGGTAATGTAATGAACTCATTCTTTATTTATATTGGTGTTAAACCTACTGTATTCCAACTTATCTATGGTTTATAAACTCTTTTACTAGCCATAGATTCATCAAAATAAGTAAACAACACATGAAAAACAGAATCTGTCAAAAGCAGAACAGTCTGTAGTAATCTGGATCAAACGTATTCTTATGGAACTCATAAAATTATCAAATAAATTGATGGACCTGAGTAATTTATCTATTAATCATATGCAAAAATAATTAAATAAATATCACTCTCCAAATAAAAATGGCAGCAATTCTCGTGAGCGCTAAAGTTTCTGTTTTTTACAGCATGATCGCAAAGACTTCCCCCAAGTCTTCCCAAAGGTTCTACTTGGAACAAACACTAATTAAATGCATAAAACCACATCTAAACAGAGGCTAGATAAATTATTTATTACTAAACAGGAGAAAAAAGCATGGGACAAAAATAAAATTGGGTTGCCTCCCAACAAGCGCTATCGTTTAACGCCCCTAGCTAGGCATGATGATTTCAACGATGCTCACATAAAAGATAAGAATTGAAACATAAAGAGAGCATCATGAAGAATATGACTAGCACATTTAAGTATAACCCACTTCCTATGCATAAGGATTTTGTGAGCAAACAACTTATGGGAACAATAATCAACTAGCATAGGAAGGCAAAACAAGCATAGCTTCAAAACTTTAAGCGCATAGAGAGGAAACTTGATATTATTGAAATTCCTACAAGCATATATTACTCCCTTATAATAATTTTCAGTAGCATCATGAATGAATTCAACAATATAACCAGCACCTAAAGCATTCTTTTCATGATCTACAAGCATATAAATTTTATTACTCTCCACATAAGAAAAATTCTTCTCATGAATAATAGTGGGAGCAAACTCAACAAAATAATTATCATGTGAGGCATAATCCAATTGAAAACTAAAATAATGATGACAAGTTTCATGGATATCATTATTCTTTATAGCATACAAGTCATCACAATAATCATCATAGATAGCAACTTTGTTCTCATAATCAATTGGAACCTCTTCCGGAATAGTGGATTCATCACAAAATAAAAGTCATGACCTCTCCAAATCCACTTTCATGAATATAATCATAATAAATAGGAGGAATGCTTTCATCATAATAAATTTTCTCATCAAAACTTGGGGGACAAAAAATATCATCATCATCAAACATAGCTTCCCCAAGCTTGTGGCTTTGCATATCATTAGCATCATGGATATTCAAGGAATTCATACTAACAACATTGCAATCATGCTCATCATTCAAATATTTAGTGCCAAACATTTTAACGCATTCTTCTTCTAACACTTTGGCACAATTTTCCTTTCCATCATACTCACGAAAGATATTAAAAGATGAAGCGTATGAGGTAAACTCAATTCCATATTTTTTGCAGTTTTCTTTTATAAACTAAACTAGTGCTAAAACAAGAAACAAAAAGATTCGACTGCAAGATCTAAAGATATACCTGTTGGAAATATGCCCTTGAGGCAATAATAAAATGGTTATTATTATATTTCTTTGTTCATGATAATTGTCTATTGTTCATGCTATAATTGTGTTATCCAGAAATCGTAATACATGTGTGAATACATAGACCACAACACGTCCCTAGTGAGCCTCTAGTTGACTAGCTCGTTGATCAAAAGATAGTCATGGTTTCCTGACTATGGACATTGGATGTCATTGATAACGGGATCACATCATTAGGAGAATGATGTGATGGACAAGACCCAATCCTAAGCTTAGCTCAAAGATCGTGTAGTTCGTTTGCTGTAGCTTTTCTGAATGTCAAGTATCATTTCCTTAGACCATGAGATTGTGCAACTCCCGGATACCGTAGGAATGCCTTGGGTGTGCCAAACGTCACAACGTAACTAGGTGACTATAAAGGTACATTACAGGTATCTCCAAAAGTGTCTGTTGGGTTGGCACGAATCGAGACTGGGATTTGTCACTCCGTATGACGGAGAGGTATCTCTGGGCCCACTCGGTAATGCATCATCATAATGAGCTCAATGTGACCAAGGGGTTGGTCACGGGATCATGCATTACGGTACGAGTAAAGTGACTTACCGTTAACGAGATTGAACAAGGTATTGGGATACCGACGATCGAGTCTCGGGCAAGTAACGTACCGATTGACAAAGGGAATTGAATACGGGATTGATTAAGTCCTCGACATCGTGGTTCATCCGATGAGATCATCGAGGAGCATGTGGGAGCCAACATGGGTATCCAGATCCCGCTGTTGGTTATTGACCGAAGAGGCGTCTCGGTCATGTCTGCGTGTCTCCCGAACCCGTAGGGTCTACACACTTAAGGTTCGGTGACGCTAGGGTTGTAGAGATATTAGTATGCAGTAACCCGAAAGTTGTTCGGAGTCCCGGATGAGATCCCGGACATCACGAGGAGTTCTGGAATGGTCCGGAGGTAAAGATTTATATATAGGAAGTCCAGTTTCGGCCAGCGGGAAGGTTTCGCGGGTTACCGGTATTGTACCGGGACCACCAGAAGGGTCCCGGGGGTCCACCGGATGGGGCCACCTATCCCGGAGGGCCCCATGGGCTGAAGTGGCGTGGGAACCAGCCCCTGATGGGCTGGTGCGCCCCACCCAAGGGCCCAAGGCACCTAGGGTTGGAAACCCTAGGGGGCCATTGCCCCCCGAGGGGGCATGCGCCCCCCTGGTTGGAAACCCTAAGGGGGCCGTTGCCCCTAGGGGCCGCCGCCCCCCCTTTTAGATGGGATCTTCAAGGGGGCATGCGCCTCCCGTAGCCCCTATATATAGTGGAAGGGAGGGAGGGCAGCCGCACCTTGCTCTTGGTGCCTCCCTCTCCCTCCGTAACACCTCTCCTCCCCGCTTGTGCTTGGCGAAGCCCTGCCGGGATCCTGCTGCATCCACCACCACGCCGTCGTGCTGCTGGATCTTCATCAACCTCTCCATCCCCCTTGCTGGATCAAGAAGGAGGAGACGTCTTCCCAACCGTACGTGTGTTGAACGCGGAGGTGCTGTCCGTTCGGCACTTGGTCATCGGTGATTTGGATCACGGCGAGTACGACTCCATCATCCCCGTTCACTTGAACGCTTCCGCTCGCGATCTACAAGGGTATGTAGATGCACTCCTATTCCCCTCGTTGCTAGAATACTCCATATATTGATCTTGGTGATGCGTAGAATTTTTTTAATTTCTGCTACGATCCCCAACAATACCTTCAAGCGCTAACCTCCCCGGCAACGGCGCCAGAAAAGAACTTGATGTCTACTACACAACCTTCTTCTTGTGGACGTTGTTGGGCCTCCAAGTGCAGAGGTTTGTAGGACAGTAACAAATTTCCCTCAAGTGGATGACCTAAGGTTTATCAATCCGTAGGAGGCGTAGGATGAAGATGGTGTCTCTCAAGCAACCCTGCAACCAAATAACAAAGAGTCTCTTGTGTCCCCAACACATCCAATACAATGGTAAATTGTATAGGTGCACTAGTTCGGCGAAGAGATGGTGATACAAGTGGTATATGGATGGTAGATAATGGTATTTGTAATCCGAAATTATAAAAACAGCAAGGTAACTAACGATAAAAGTGAGCGTAGACGGTATTGCAATGCGTTGAAACAAGGCCTAGGGTTCATACTTTCACTAGTGTAAGTTCCCTCAACAATATTAACATAATTGGATCACATACATATCCCTCAAAATGCAACAAAGAGTCACTCCAAAGTCACTAATAGCGGAGAACAAACGAAGAGATTATGGTAGGGTACGAAACCACCTCAAAGTTATTCTTTCCAATCAATCCGTTGGGCTATTCCTATAAGTGTCACAAACAGCCCTAGAGTTCATACTAGAATAACACCTTAAGACACAAATGAACCAAAACCCTAATGTCACCTAGATACTCCAATGTCACCTCAAGTATCCGTGGGTATGATTATACGATATGCATCACACAATCTCAGATTCATCTATTCAACCAACACATAGAACCTCAAAGAGTGCCCCAAAGTTTCTACCGGAGAATCACGACGAAAACGTGTGCCAACCCCTATGCATAGGTTCATGGGCGGAACCCGCAAGTTGATCACCAAAACATACATCAAGTGAATCACGTGGTATCCCATTGTAACCACAGATATGCACGGCAAGACATACATCAAGTGTTCTCAAATCTTTAAAGACTCAATCCGATGAGATAACTTCAAAGGGGAAACTCAATCCATTACAAGAGAGTAGAGGGGGAGAAGAAACATAAGATCCAAATATAATAGCAAAGCTCGCGATACATCAAGATCGTGCCAAATCAAGAACACGAGAGAGAGAGAGAGATCAAACACATAGCTACTGGTATATACCCTCAGCCCCGCGGGAGAACTACTCCCTCCTCGTCATGGAGAGCACCGGGATGATGAAGATGGCCACCCAAGAGGGATCCCCCTCCGGCAGGGTACCGAAACGGGTCTTGATTGGTTTTCGGTGGCTACGGAGGCTTCTGGCAGCGGAACTCCCGATCTATTGTGTGACGCCCCAAGACCGATGCGCCAGGTGTCTTCCAGTTATTCGTCGTCATTGCCATGTCATTCGCTTGTGTGTTGCATCTTGCCATGTCATCATCCGCATTGTATCTACATGTTTTCAAAAACTTGCATCCGTCTGGGTTCCCCCAGTTCTGTCCGCTGTCCGTTCTGAGCCCAAACACACTCGCACGTGCCCGCGGCACCTCCGAAATATTATTTTATAGGTGGCCGGAAAATGTTCTCAGAATGGGATGAAAGTTGATGTGTGGTCTTATTATAGTGTAGATAGACCGCCCATCAAGTTTCATCACGTTCGGGGTTCGTTTGATGCCCCAACGGATAAGTATAGCGGCAGTATAGCCGGTCTAACGTCGGACATTTTCGGTCTCCGGAAACAGTCGTCGGGTCTCTCTCTCTTTTCTTCTCTCAGCCCAAAGCTTTCTGCACAGTCCGCTATCAACCGCCAGGCCCTGAAACCCCTCCTTGCATGCTGCATCGAACCCCTCACGTGCGCGTCCGAAAGTTGTCCCGAACCCGACCCGGACAGTCGTCACCGTCGGGTCCGGATCATCCCCTAACATCTATAAATCATCTCCATTTTGTCAATTGGACTTCCAAAAATATTTATTTTCGACCGTCCAATTTCGATCGGAGGGTCTAGACCTACTCCTTTTTGTCCCTATAAATAGACCACCTCTTTCCAAATCAGACCAAAACCTAATTTCTGGGGATCCCCCTGTCCAATCCCCGCCGCCGCCAGTCAACCACCCCTCTTCTTCCTCGGGATCCCTCCCGATCCACTCACCTGCCTTCTCGAATCTTCCATGGAGACAAGCTCCCGTGCCTCCAGTTCGTTCCCCGCTCCCAACCAACAAGTGCCAAGACCACCGCCGTCCTACCACCTCGCCTCCTTGTTCCTGTGCCCGCAGCAGTCGAGCAGGAGGAACCACGCCCGAGCCTTCCCTCGTCCAGGAGATAGGAGCCCGAGCTCCTCGATCCCTCCTCACCGGCCAAGTTCCTCGCTGGAGCACGCCGTTGCTAGCTCCGTCGACCACCAGGCCATGCCCCTACTCCCTTTCCCATTCCCTTCTTCGCGAAAGCCCTTCTCTTCCATCGCCTCTCACCTCTCGCTATTCTCTCTTTCTCTGTCCACAGGAGCGCCCCCGCGCCATGGCTGTCCTCTTCTTCGGGTCAAGGTGTTGGCCGCCGGATTCGATCCCTGTCGGCAACCTCTCCGTCCTGGCCTCCTCCGCCACACCGGCGAGCGTGACACGGGAGCACCGCAGGTCGCCTCGCACGCCAAGTTCGCCTTCGCCATTTCCCTGCATCGCTACTACCGCCATCTGCTGCAGGAGGTCGCCCTGTCGTGGCCTTGCGGCATGTCCTGCAGCTTGGGGATCTGATCCGTGCCTCTCCTAGCCGGATCTGGCCTTAGGCGACTCCCCAGGCTCCATCCCGTCCCCGCGGACCCCGCCGGAATCCGCGTAGCGCCGTCCTTTCCTTCGTCCGCCTGAACTGCCGACGAGTTTTTGCTCTGTCTCTGTTGAGCGGGAGGGACATCGCTCGTGCTGCCCTGTCGTGCGCCCGGTGGGCCACCCACCGACCTTGCCAGGCCCAGCATCGCCAGTTGGCCCAATGTGAGCAGCTCCCTAGCCTTTCCTCTGTTGGGCTAGCCGGATGTGGCCCATATCATTTTTTTCCTGCCTGCGATTTTAGCTTTTATTCTAGAGATGACTGTTTTACAAAAAACCCCCTATTGTTCATGCATACTTTATCTCTCAAACGGTGCATCATTTTAAAACAAGTTATATATGAAAAATGCTTAGAATTATGTGTAGATTAATAATCTGCCACTTTTATCTATGTTTAAAATGCTTAAAATGTTGTTTGTTTAAATTTTGCCTATTGCCATGCTAAAATCCTTTATTTCATAACTAAATAACGGTAACTCGGAATTTAATAAACTTTATATGTAAATGGGGTGGAAAATGCATAGATTATCATGGTGGCTTTAATTTGCATGTTTAATAACTCTAAAATTTGGTTTAGGGCGGAACAGTACCAAATTCATAATTATGCTCATGAGGATTTTCCGGACTTGTTGCTTGTTGTTCTGGCCTCATTTAAACGTGCCTAGATAGGTAGTTTTACTTTTCTTCACCCCTTGCCATGCTAAACAACATTTAATATTGTTGAGTACATAAACAAGATCAAACTAAATAAGTCACGTGGTGTTTCGTCAATATGCAACTCGCTGCATATTGAGCTCCACTTAATTTGTAGTGTTGTTTGTGCACTTTGCCATGCTATGCATATTTAAATTGGCCATGCATCATGCTTGGTTGTGCATCATGTCATGCTTATGTGATGGTTTTTTACCATGTTGTTTACTTCTTTCTGGTGTTGCTTCTTCGGCTTGGTTCCGATAACGTCGCGTTTGTGAGGATCCGTTCGACTACATCCGTTTGTCTTCTTAATGGACTCGTTCTTCTTCCTTGCGGGATCTCAGGCAAGATGACCATACCCTCGAAATCACTTCTATCTTTGCTTGCTAGTTGTTCGCTCTTTTGCTATGCCGCGATACCTACCACTTGCTATATCATGCCTCCCATATTGCCATGTCAAGCCTCTAACCCACCTTGTCCTAGCAAACCGTTGTTTGGCTATGTTACTGCTTTGCTCAGCCCCTCTTATAGCGTTGTTAGTTGCAGGTGAAGATGGAGTTTGTTCCTTATTGGAACATGGATATTGTTGGGATATCACTATTATTTAATGTTTACTTTAATGCACCTATATACTTGGTGAAGGGTGGAAGGCTCGGCCTTATGCCTGGTGTTTTGTTCCACTCTTGCCGCCCTAGTTTCCGTCATACCGGTGTTATGTTCCTTGATTTTGCGTTACTTACGCGGTTGGGTTATAATGGGAACCCCTTGACAGTTCACTTTGAATAAAACTCCTCCAGCAAGGCCCAACCTTGGTTTTACATTTGCACTAACAATTTATCACCTTCCCTGGGGTTCTGCAAACTCAAGGGTCATCTTTATTTTAACCCCCCCGGGCCAGTGCTTCTCTAAGTGTTGCTCCAACCTGAGCAATGTCCGGCGCCCCCTGGGCAACCAGGGTCTATGCCAACCCGACATCTTGCTCATCCGGTGTGCCCTGAGAACGAGATATGTGCAGCTCCTATCGGGATTTGTCGGCACATTCGGGCAGCTTTGCTGGTCTTGTTTTACCATTGTCGAAATGTCTTGTAGCCGGGATTCCGAGTCTGATCGGGTCTTCCTGGGAGAAGGAATATCCTTCGTTGACCCTGAGAGCTTGTGATGGGCTAAGTTGGGACACCTTGAAGGGTTTTGAACTTTCTAAAGTCGTGCCCGCGGTTATGGGCAGATGGGAATTTGTTAATATCCAGTTGTAGAAAACATGACACTTAACTTAATTAAAATGAATCAACCGCGTGTGTAGCCGTGATGGTCTCTTTCCAGCGGAGTCCGGGAAGTGAACACAGTTCTTGTGTTATGTTTGACGTAAGTAGTTTCAGGATCACTTCTTGATCATTTCTAGTTCACGACCGTTGCTTTGGTTCTCTTCTCGCTCTTATTTGCGTAAGTTAGCCACCATATATGCTAGTGCTTGCTGCAGCTCCACCTCACTACCCTATCCTACCAATAAGCTTAAATAGTCTTGATCTCGCGGGTGTGAGATTGCTGAGTCCTCGTGGCTCACAGATACTTCCAAACAGTTTGATGGTGCCGATGATACCAGTGCAGATGACGCAGCTGAGCTCAAGTGGGAGCTCGATGAAGATCGTGTTCGTTGTGTTGTCTCGTTTCTAGTTGATCAGTAGTGGAGCCCAGTCGGGGCGATTGGGGATCGTTTGCATTAGGGGTTGTCTTTCTTTATTTGGTTCCGTAGTCGGACCTTGATTGTATCTGGATGATGTAATGCTATATTCATGTATTGTGTGAAGTGGCAATTGTAAGCCAACTCTTTATCCCTTTCTTATTCAGTACATGGGGTGAGTAAAGATTACCCCTCTTACGACAAGCCTACTATGCGGTTATGCCTCTAAGTCATGCTCCGACACGTGGGAGATATAGCCGCATCGTGGGTGTTACATATTGTGCTCTCGGATGTTTTTAGGGTATATGGAGATATATAGGCGAAGAAATACGTCAGGGGGGCCACGAGGGGCCTACGAGGGTGGAGGGCCGCCCAGGGGGGTGGGCGCGCCCCCTGCCTTGTGGCTTCCTCGTTGCTTCCTTTACGTGGACTCCAAGTCTCCTGGGTTGCTTTCCTTCCAAAAATAAGTTTCAGGTCAATTGGACTTCGTTTGATTTTCCTTTTCTGCGATAGTCTAAAACAAGGGGAAAACAGAAAACTGGCACCGGGCTCTGGGTCAATAGGTTAGTCCCAAAAATGATATAAAAGTGTATAATAAAGCCCATAAACATCCAAAATAGTAGATAATATAGCATGGAGCAATAAAAAATTATAGATACGTTGGAAACGTATCAACATGCCGTGGTAAAAAATTGTCCCATTTGGGGCAAGTTTGGCTATAAGCTTCTCACAACAAGCGTGATGGTTTCGGTAGGGAACGTTCCACCTTTGGGGACGAAACGATATCCGTTGCCACTTATTGCTTTCAAAAAAATTCGAGTGTCAACATAGAACAACAAGAGTGTTGTGTTCAATTTTGGAATTTTTCAGGGTTCGTTTGGACATTTTTATACATTAACTGGGTTTTCCAGGCATTTTATGTGCATAATTCAAATTTGAACAACATGCACATTCTCTAGTGCATATAAACTGGTTGAAACATCAAATATGTGTCCTTGGGTGCATGCTTAGGTCACATGCAAGAAATGGGAATGAATTTCAAACACCCTGCGACCGTTAGTCGGCCGCAGATATTGAGATACCTGGTTTTAAATTCTAGTAAATCCAAATTTCGTCTGAAATTTATGAAACTTGGCATGCTATCATGGAGCGGCATCAACATGTCGTGGTAAAAAATTTCTCCCATATGGGGCAGGTTTGGGTATAAGCTTCTCTCAAACGAGAGCTTCTCACAACAAGCGTCATGGATTCGGTAGGGAACGAGCCACCTTTGGGGACGAAAAGATATCCGTTGCCTCTTATTGCTTTCAAAAGTTTTTGAGTGTCAACATGGAACAACAAGAGTATTGTGTTCAATTTTGGAATTTTTCGGGGTTCGTTTGGATATTTTTATACAATAACTGGGTTTTCGAGGCATTATATGTGCATAATTCAAATTTGAACTACATGGACATTCTCCAGTGCATATTAACTAGTTTAAGAATCAAATATGTGTCCTTGGTTGCATGCTTAGGTCCCGTGCAAGAAATGGGAATGAATTTCAAACACCCTGCCACCGTCACTCGGCCGCACATATTGAGATACCTGGTTTTTAAATTCTAGTAAATCAAAAACTCGTCTGAAATTCATGAAACGTGGCATGCTCTCATGGAGCGGCATCAACATGCCGTGGTAAAAATGTTGTCCCATTTGGGGTAGGTTTGGGTATAATCTTCTCACAATCCAGAGCTTCTCACAACAAGCATGATGGTTTCGGTAGGGAACGTGCCACCTTTGGGGACGAAACAATATCCGTTGCCTCTTGTTGCTTTCAAAAAAATTCGAGTGTCAACATAGAACAACAAGAGTGTTGTGTTCAATTTTGGAATTTTTCGGGGTTTGTTTCGACATTTTTATACATTGACTAGGTTTTCCAGGCATTTTATGCGCATAATTCAAATTTGAAGTACATGCACATTCTCTAGTGCATATAAACTGGTTGAAAAATCAAATATGTGTGCTTGGGTGCATGCTTAGGTCACATGTAAGAAATGGGAATGAATTTCAAACACCAGGCCACCGTCAGTCGGCCATAGATATTGGGATACCTGGTTTTAAATTCTAGTAAATCCAAATTTCATCTGAAATTCCTGAAACTTGAAATGCTATCATGGAGCGGCATCAACATGCCGTGGTAAAAAATTTCTCCCATATGGGGCAGGTTTGGGTATAAGCTTCTCACAAACGAGCGCTTCTCACAACAAGCGTGATGGTTTCGGTAAGGAACGAGCCACCTATGGGGACGAAACGATATCTGTTGCCTCTTATTGCTTTTAAATTTTTTCGAGTGTCAACATAGAACAACAAGAGTGTTGTGTTCTATTTTGGAATTTTTCGGGGTTCGTTTGGACATTCTTATACATTAACTGGGTTTTCTAGGCATTTTATGTGCATAATTCAAATATGAACTACATGGACATTCTCTAGTGCATATAAACTAGTTGAAGAATCAAATATGTGCCCTTGGTTACACGCTTAGGTCCCATGCAAGAAATGGGAAAGAATTTCAAACACGCTGCCACCGTCACTCGGCCGCAAACATTGAGATACCTGGTTTTTAAATTCTAGTAAATCAAAAACTCTTATGAAATTTATGAAACTTGGCATGCTATCATGGAGCGGCGTCAACATGCCGTGGTAAAAATATTATCCCATTTGGGGTAGGTTCGGGTATAAGCTTCTCACAATCCAGAGCTTCTAGCAACAAGCGTGATGGTTTCGGTAGGGAACGTGCCACCTTTGGGGATGTAACGATATCCGTTGCCTCTTGTTGCTTTCAAAAAATTTCGAGTGTCAACATAGAACAACAAGAGTGTTGTGTTCAATTTTGGAATTTTTCTGGGTTTGTTTCAACATTTTTATACATTAATTGGGTTTTCCAGGCATTTTATGCGCATAATTCAAATTTGAACTACATGCACATTCTCCAGTGCATATAAACTAGTTGAAAAATCAAATATGTGTCCTTGGTTGCATGGTTAGGTCCCATGCAAGAAATGGGAATGAATTTCAAACACCCTGCCACCGTCACTCGGCCGCACATATTGAGATACCTAGTTTTTAAATTCTAGTAAATCCAAAACTCGTCTGAAATTCATGAAACGTGGCATGCTCTCATGGAGCGGCATCTACATGTCGTGGTAAAAATTTTGTCCCATTTGGGATCGGTTCGTGTATAAGCTTCTCACAAACCAGCGCTTCTCACAACAAGCGTGATGGTTTCGGTAGGGAACGTGCCACCTTTGGGGACAAAACGGTATCCGTTGCCTCTTATTGCTTTCAAAAAATTTCGAGTGTCAACATAGAACAACAAGAGTGTTGTGTTCGATTTTGGAATTTTTCAGGTTCGTTTGGACATTTTTATACATTAACTGTGTTTTCCAGGCATTTTATGTGCATAATTCAAATTTGAAGTACATGAACATGCTCCAGTGCATATAAACTGGTTGAAAAATCAAATATGTGTCCTTGGGTGCATGCTTAGGTCACATGCAAGAAATGGGAATGAATTTCAAACATCTTGCCACCGTCAGTCGGCCGCAGATATTGAGATACCTGGTTTTAAATTCTAGTAAATCCAAATTTCATCTGAAATTCATGAACTTGGTATGCAATCATGGAGCGGCATCAACATGCTGTGGTAAAAAATTTCTCCCATATGGGGCAGGTTTGGGTATAAGCTTCTCACAAACGAGCGCTTCTCACATCAAAGCGTGATGGTTTCGGTAGGGAATTAGCCACCTTTGGGGACGAAACGATATCCGTTGCCTCTTATTTCTTTCAAAATATTTTGAGTGTCAACATAGAACAACAAGAGTGTTGTGTTCAATTTTGGAATTTATCGGGGTTCGTTTGGACATTTTTATACATTAACTGGGTTTTCCAGGCATTTTATGTGCATAATTCAAATTTGAACTACATGGACATTCTCCAGTGCAGATAAACTAGTTGAAGAATCAAATATGTGTCCTTGGTTGCATGCTTAGGTCCCATGCAGATAATGGGAATGAATTGCAAACACCCTGCCACCGTCACTCGGCCGCAAACATTGAGATACATGGCTTTAAAATTCTAGTAAATCAAAAACTCGTCTGAAATTCACGAAACTTGGCATGCTATCATGGAGCAGCATCAACATGCCGTGGTAAAAAATTTGTCCCATTTGGGGTAGATTTGGGTATAAGCTTCTCACAAACCAGAGCTTCTCACAACAAGCGTGATGGTTTCGTTAGGGAACGTGCCACCTTTGGGGACGAAAGGATATCCATTGCCTCTTGTTGCTTTCAAAAAAAATTGAGTGTCAACATAGAACAACAAGAGTGTTGTGTTCAATTTTAGAATTGTTCGAGGTTTGTTTCGACATTTTTATACATTAGCTGGGTTTTCCAGGTATTTTATGCGCATATTTAAAATTTGAACTACGTGCACATTCTCCAGTGCATATAAACTGGTTGAAAAATCAAATATGTGTCCTTGGTTACATGGTTAGGTCACATGCAAGAAATGGGAATGAATTTCAAATACCCTGCCACCGTCACTCGGCCGCACATATTGAGATACCTGGTTTTTAAATTCTAGTAAATCCAAAACTCTTCTAAAATTCATGAAACATGGCATGCTCTCATGGAGCGGCATCAACATGCCGTGATAAAAATTTTGTCCCATTTGGGGCAGGTTTGGGTATAAGCTTCTCACAAACCAGCGCTTCTTACAACAAGCGTGATGGTTTCGGTAGGGAACGTGCCACCTTTGGGGACGAAACGATATCTGTTGCCTCTTATTGCTTTCAAAAAAATTCGAGTGTTAACATAGAACAACAAGAGTGTTGTGTTCAATTTTGGAATTTTTCGAGGTTCGTTTGGACATTTTTATACATTAATTGGGTTTTCCAGGCATTTTATGTGCATAATTCAAGTTTGAACTACATGCACATTCTCAAGTGCATTTAAACTGGTTGAAAAATCAAATATGTGTCCTCGGGTGCATTCTTAGGTCCCATGCGAGAAATGGGAATGAATTTCAAACACCATGCCACCGTCACTCGGCCACAAACATTGAGATACCTGGTTTTTAAATTCTAGTAAATCCAAAACTCGTCTGAAATTCATGAAACTTGGCATGATATCATGGAGCGGCATCAACATGCCGTGGTAAAAAAATTGTTAGCTTCCCCAGGCTTAATTCGGTTTCCCCAGTTTAATTATGTTTTTAAATATAAAACATTCATCAGAAACGTTTTAGTTAGAACACCCGTATGCAAACCGACTGCTTCCTCAGGAAGCCAAGGGAAAAATGTGCCGAGCAGGATTTGTGCAGCTCTTGATCGCAAATGTTTTAGATAGAACACCCATATGCAAAGTGAGAGCAACGCAGGATTTTTGCATCCCTTCAATGCAAACGGTTATTGGTTATGTTGCCATTTGTCAAACTGGAAACATTTACATTCATTGATCTAGTAACGTTGCCATTTGTCAATCCTTGTAACACTGCGATTTGTCAAAATATGCAGCTAGAAATCATTAGCACTATCTAATTTTTGCAATTAAAATTCAGTAATTAAGCATAGATTTCATTCATAGATTAAGCAGTCATTCTTAATTTATACAAACAGTTCAACTCGACAGCTGAACCGACCAAACTTCTCCCCAATTGTTGCCAACCACGTACTGAAATAGCTAGTTCAACTATATATACTAGCTAATTTGAAGTACGTTGTATAGTTCGACCACACATCTATAGTCAGATGAACTGAACAAAAAAACCCTAAATACTACTACTACCACGAAGGGGCTTTGTGCTACTTCTGGCAGCGTCTCCTCTGCCGAGCGCGCTCACCCCCTTAGTAAGAGGCAGAGGAGGAGGAGGAGCCTACCGACGAGCTGGACAAATGCAATATGGTGCCTGCCAGTGTTGCACGTTCAGCGACGCTCGCCAGCTCAAACGCCCACTGCCGCTCCAGACGATCCCTCTCGAAGTGGCCAAACTGCTCGTAGATCTCCTGATTCCTCGCCTCTGCATCGGCATGTGCTGCGGCCACGGCTGCGGTAAGGCTCTTTGCATGCTCGACGAGGCGCTCCTCCTCCTCCTGTAGGAACTCGATGCAGCGCGCAAGGTTGATGACGCACGTGCGGGCCTCCACCTCCGCATCCCGCCTTCGGGCCGCGGCGGCAGAGCGGGTCATAATCCCGACGGTCGATGGTGGGCTGGCGCCCACGACGGCCGACGATGGGGTGGCGGCCACGACCACCACCTCCATCCTTCGGGCCGCGGTGGCGGAGCGGGTGATGGCCACGATGGCCGGCACTGGGGTGGAGGCCACGACGACCACCTCCCGCCATTGGGCCGCGGTGGCGGAGCGGGAGTGGCCTTGGCTTTCGACAATGGTGTGGTGGCAATGGTGGCCGGCAACAGCTGCCGACGGGCAGCGGCGGCGGAGCGTGTGCTGGGTGTTCCGTGCACACCCAACAGGGACGCCACGTGCACTACACACTACGTCGGGGACTGCGTCGCCGCCGCGGTGTAGCCTCCCAGCTGGAGCTGTCCTCTGATGACGGCGGAGTGGCTGAGCAACGATGACGGACCTATGCCATTGGCGATTATGGGAGAAGCAGACGAGATAAGCTACAAGGAGGGAGGGGAAAATGCGACGCAGGACTCGCCGGCCGTGAGGGTTTTTATAGCAGGCCGGTAAGCATTGCGAATTTGGGGGATTTCACCGAGTCGGGCGGGAAGCTTGCACGGGAACCTACGAGGTTGTGCGGGAACGGTCTCACCGACGATTCACTGGCGCCACTATTTGGCCAAAAGAACGCCTCCGTGCACTGCGCAAGCTTGCGCTGTAAGCCGTCTGCGGCAGCGGGGTGACAAGACGTGCGACAGGACATGTTTAATAAAAAGATGTTTGCGATTTAATTACCTACTATACCCCATCCTGGTTTATAAGTAGGATTTAACGAATAAAATATGAATGCATGTCGCCAAAGATTATATCGTTGGAGTCGTATTTGAACATAGTTTCCAGCTATACAATTTTTGTAACATGCATTAACACTGTTTTGGTTAAATTTAAGATTATATACCAGCAAGTGTTTGCCCGCAACACACACGGCTTATTCCATCACAAATAGCTCGGATGGATCAACTGTATGCCACGTATCGCACACGCAACTATAATCTGATTCGTGCTTGATGTCTCCGACACCGCTCGCCTCTGTTGGAAAAGGCAGTGCCTAGGAGGTGCTTAGGCACGCTTAGGTGCTAGGCGATGGCCAACCACCTCGCCTAGGGCCTAAATGGAAGTCTAGGAAGAGCAAGTAAGAAATTGTCTATCCATGCGAGAAATCATGCCATATTGCATTGATATGCCAAGCGAGCCATATCCCAATGATAGTAACCGGTAGTTAACTTGTTTATATGCCCTAAATAAATATTGATACAAATATAATAACCACAGATACACCCTCATAGTAAAAACTATATTACCACCAGGGCCACGCTTAGGGCGCTTAAGCACTGCCTAGGCAGTAGGCGAAGGCCAACCGCCTCGCTTACGGCTACCGCTTTTTCCAACCTTGCGGCGCTCGCACAATTCGTCTTATTTGCCACGTATCATTGTGTCGTTCTCTGCTCGCGTCCCTCGGCAAGCTCTGCTCGTCGTTAGGCGCCGCAGCGCGCTGTGCTCGCCGTTAGGCGCTGTGGCGCGCTCTGTCGCGTCCGTCGGCGTGCTCGGCTTGTGGACAGCTTTTCCTTGCGCGTTCAACTGCTATATGCATATATATAGTATCAAGATGCTCGAGCGTTGCACGGAACATCAAGATACATTTGTATGAGTAGTTTATCTTGTGAGACAAAAGGATGAACGAGAGAAGTCCTTATCTGCAAGTGTGGAGAGAGGTGCGGGTATCTTTTTGCAAAATTGTCATAGTTTGGTTTCTAACCGCCAGATATAGATCGGACGGTCTATATTACAAGATGGCAGGCACACCATCATCACCAACTCGGTATTTTATAAGAATAGAGATAGAGATGGTTGATCGTCGTTGAGGCGACCGCGGAGCGCTCTGCTCGCGTCCCTCCGCGCACGCTCTGCCAGTGGTTGGGCGTGCGCACGATCACGTCGAGGGCCCCATATGCATGCGGTTGCGCCGCGCGCGTTGCCACACTATGCAGTTACCTGCGGCATGATGGAGTTACGCGCTGCAAATTAGAACTGCCATCAGGGCCTACCGATATTCCTGGCCATCCGGCTTCCCCTTTAATTCCCGCGGCCATTATAACCTTAGTCTCTTCAACCTTTCGATCACACCCCATAACACCCCAAGCACACCCACGATGACACATAGAGAGGGGATGTCCAGCGGCGCTCCAATGGAGTTCGGCGAGCATAGAGTGGAGACCCACGCGAGGGAGACAAATCTCTCAGTGGTGTACATCATCGACCTAGCCATGGTGGACGACTACATCAATAGCGTTGAGCAGTTGCTTGCTTGAGACAAGTACAAGGTGGTCGGCATCGACCTCCAATACACCACCGCTCATCCCGGCATTGATTAGAAGGTTGCCGTCGCCCAGTTGTGCATGGGCCATCATGTCCTCATCTACCACTACTGCATGGACACAGAGCCTTGCAACCATTTCAACAGGTTTGTCAACAGCTCCGACTACAAGTTCGCCACGGTGGAAACCACCAACGATGTAAACGCGCTCCGTGTTACGGGCTTGGCCTGCAAGAACCTTGTCGAAATCTATGACCACTACAGGGTTTGGGGCAGCACGAAGGACTCCCTGGTCGAACTCGCCTCAGCCATCATCAACCCCTACTACAAAAAGATGAAGCAGGATGCCTAGAGAACAAGTCCCGTATCCTGGCACAAGGCTTGGATGCGGCAACTGGATGAACCTCACCTTAGGTTCGCGGACAAGAGCGTGTACACATGCTATGAGATGCATAGGTGGATCGTTGACATGAGGAAGTGCCTCGTTACCAAAATTGACGAGCCCGGATCGAGCCACAAGCAGAGCAAGTGTCACAAGAAGTAGATGATCATTAGATGATCGTTTATGCTAGTTAATCATGCATGTAATATATAGTTTACTTTATTGTTGGTGTGTGGAAACGTCATGTGTGTAGTAGCCACCTATGTAATTATGCATGCAATAGTTTACTTTGGTGTGTGCAAATGCCATGGTTGTAGTAGCCACCTATGTAAGTGGATGTTTAATTTGGTTATGCAAGCATGTCCTTATAAGTGTGTGTGTGTGTGTGTATACATGTTGTTATCTTGTACGCAATCCCATCGCACAACACACACATATTGTTAAGTTGAACCATTTTTGTTCTCTTGTGTCAACGCAAACAGTTCATCCGACTGAACTGCATGCCGTCTATCGCACACACCTTGATCTGGCTGACCGTTTGTTTTGTGTTGCCTAATCACAAACAGTTCATCCGAGTGAACCGTATGCTTTATATCGCACACACCTTCATCTGGCTGCCCATTTCTTTTGTTTTGCCTAATCACAACTAGTTCATCCGAGTGAACCGTATGTTGTGTATCGCACACGCCGTCATCTGGCTGCCCATTTCTTTTGTTCCTCCTCATCGCAAATAGTTAATTGAACTGAACTGTATGCCCTTCATCGCACATGTAACTAAAATCCGAACCGTGTTTGATGCATCCTCCATCGCAAATGTTTTGCACCCTTTTTGACGGTTTTCATACACTACCGTTTGCGATTATTGTATCGCACACAGTTTCTCGAAGGGTCTCTGATCGTAGTGTCGCGTTAGCAGCATCCTGCGGTAGTGTGTGTTTTACTTGGAGCGTCTTGTATGATATGAGTCTTTGCTTGTTTTATTTTGTGTTTTAAGTCTTGATTCCTTGCTGGACACACCCATTTGAGAAAGCCAAAATTATTTCATGACTTTTTAGAATTGCTCTCTATGCTTCACTTAAATTTTTATGAGCTATGGACTTGCTCTAGTGCTTCACTTGTATCTTTTTTAGCACGGTATGCTTTAGTATTTTTGAAGAAATGCTCTCTTGCTTCACTTAGATTTATTTGAGAGTTAGTAAAATTTTCAAGGAATTCTCTCTTGCTTCACTTAAATTAATTTGAGAGAAAGAAATATTATGCTCATGATCTTCACTTATATTTGTTTGAGCTTATCAAAAGCAACACATGAAAATTAGTCCCAAAGTGATAGATATCCAAGAAGGATATAATAAAAACTTTCATGAAGATCATTGGACAAAATAAACTTGATTCTTAGTAATAGTTTTGAGATATGATGATGATGTGATATGTGAGTTATGTTGATGAGTAATTATGCTTTACTAAGAATATTGGTGTTAAGGTTTGTGATTCCCTATGCAAGCACAAAAGTCAATAATTATGCGATGAAATTATATCCTACTTGTGGTGCATTATTCGGTGGTAATTATGCTTAATGCTCGCTTATGAGATTATTCGTTTCTTGGTTGGTCGCTTCTCAATCTTTTGCTAGCCTTCATTTTGCACTAAGTATGATCACTACTTGTGCATCCAAAAACCTTTGAATAAATTTTGCCACATGAGTCCACATATCTACAATGCGGTATTCTTTTGCCGTTCTAAGAAAATTTGTATGTGCCATCTCTAGCTAATTTTCAAAATAACCTTCTCTTTTATGTGTTCGTTCCGCTCGCGGAGCGGTGAGGGGTAGCTAATATTTTCCATGCTAGATGTGTTATTCTCATGATGAGTGTTTATTCACTTGTCATTGCACGAGAGTAAGCCAAAGGTATTAGGCAAGCCCAGTCCCAAAATGAAAAATGAATTTACTTTATGTTGTCAGATAATAAATTCCTTGGAAAGTGTTGGTATGGAAGGCACCCGTGGATACGGTTAGCCATGGAAAGTGAAAGTATGGTGGAAAAAGGAATAAACTTTATTTTCTGTTTGGGAACCGCCTATGACATATCTAGCATGGAAAGTGTTGGGAACTCTAAGTCATTTTCGTTGGTGGGAAGGACACACCTCCCAAAAAAAATTATCTCTAAGTTTTTCGCTTTGAGCTCTGGCACCTCTACAAATCCCTACTTCCCTCTGTGAAGGGCCTTTCTTTTACTTTATGCATTTTTTTCAATTTGAGTCTCCATCTTCTCTTATAAAAGCACCAACTAGGAGGCACTATGATCGTACTTGAGCATTGGGTGTAGTTAATATGCGAGTGTGTTTCATGAATGGATCAACGATTAAGCATGATGGGCTAGGGATAGCTTATTTTAGCATTGATATTTTGAAAGACATGGTTGCTTGTTGATATGCTTGAGTATTTAAGTTATCATGTCAAAACTAGACTATTGCTTTGAACAATATAAAAGTCCAAATGTCCATTCCATGAAGAAAACAATATGATATGACATGTTAGGCAGCATTCCACATCAGAAATTCTGTTTTTATCACTTACCTACTCGAGGACGAGCAGGAGTTAAGCTTGGGGATGCTGATACGTCTTTAACATATCTATAATTTTTGATTGTTCCATGTTGTTATATTATCAATCTGGGATGTTTTATAATCATTTTATAGTCATTTATATCATTTTTGGTACTAACCTATTGACATAGTGCCAAGTGCCAGTTGCTGTTTTTTGCATGTTTTTACATCGCAGATAATCAATACCAAATGGAGTCCAAATGTAACATAACTTTATGGAGAATTTTGATGGACCAGAAGACACCTAATGGGCCAAGGCAGCGCCTGGGGGGTGCTCCGAGGGGAGCACAACCCACCAGTGCGCGCCAGGAGGCCCAGGCGCGCCCTGGTGGGTTGTGCCCACCTCGGGTACCCCCTGGACCGCCTCTTTGCTCTATAAATACCCCAATATTCTATAAACTCTAGGGGAGTTGACGAAAATCAATTCCAGCTGTTGCAGACTCCAGAACCACCAGATCCAATCTAGACACCATCATGGAGGGGTTCACCACTTCCATTGGTGCCTCTCCGATGATGTGTGAGTAGTTCTTTCTAAACCTTCGGGTCTGTAGTTAGTAGCTAGATGACTTCCTCTCTCTCGTTTGATTCTCAATACAATGGTCTCATGGAGATCCATGTGATGTAACTCTTTTTGCGATGTGTTTGTTGGGATCGGATGAACTTTGAGTTTATGATCAGATCTATCTTTTTATATCCATGAAAGTTATCTGAGTTTTGATCTCTTATATGCATGATTGCTTATAGCCTCGTATATCTTCTCCGATATTTGGGTTTGTTTGGCCAACTTGATCTATTTATCTTGCAATGGGAAGAGGTGCTTTGTAGTGGGTTCGATCTTACGGTGCTTGATCCCAGTGACAGAAAGGGAACCGACACGTATGTATCGTTGCTACTAAGGATAAAACAATGGGGTCTATCTCTACATAGATAGATCTTGTCTACATCATGTCATCGTTCTTATTGCATTACTCCATTTCTCCATGAACTCAATACACTAGATGAATGCTGGATAGCGGTCGATGTGTGGAGTAATAGTAGTAGATGCAGGCAGGAGTCAGTAATGTTGGACGTGATGCCTATATAATGATCATTGGCTGGATATCGTCATGATTATTTGGAGTTCTATCAATTTCCCAACAGTAATTTGTTTACCCACCTTTTGCTATTTTTCTCGAGAGAAGCCACTAGTGAAACCTACGCCCCCTAGGTCTCTTTCTCATATTATTTGCCTTTGCGATCTACTTTTCCTTTGCTTTTATTTTCAAATCTATTAAACCAAAAATACAAAAATACCTTGCTGCACTTTATTTTATTTGGCCTTCGATCTATCAATATTTAGAACTTTCTCCCGTCCACGTGCCAATTTCTGGCGCCGTTACCCGAAAGGGATTGAAAACCCCTTTAACACGTCGGGTTCCGAGTATTTGTTATTTGTGTGCATGGGATGTTTACGTTGTGTTGCTTGGTTCTCCTACTGGTTCGATAACCTTGGTTTCATATCTGAGGGAAGTACCTATCGCCGTTGTGCTACATCATCCCTTCCTCTTTGGGGAAATACCGACGTAGCTTCAAGGCGCATCATGTATGAATAAAATGGATTATTATGAAGTTTGAACATGCCCGTATGTTTATATCTCTAGGATTGATATATGAATTTGAAATCATGAAATCCTGGCTTAAAAATGTACCTTCGTTTAAATGAATTACAAAAGCTAATGATGGAGTCGAATTCCAAAATTCCAACCTTAGGTTTGTATGTTCAAAAGTATCGTTATCTCATAGTCCAAACTGTGAAACAAATTGATCAACCATGAGTGCACACAATATTGACCAAATATACCTCAATTACGCTAAAGTCCCTGAAATATAGGCACCTCACTCTTTATCTGAAGCCAACCCCCCGCCCCCCGTCCCCCTGCCACACACACACAAGTTGTTCTCTCCCCCAGACACGAACACATGAGCACATTAACACCCCCTCTCTTCTAAAGTCCGGACCCCAATATAGGTCTCTATCACTTTGTCTCTCGGGCATGCACACATCTCTTCCCCCACTCTCTAGGTCTCCCGGCATCTGTCTTTCCCAAGCACATGCACTATGTAGAGTGTATCTTTCCCATACACAAAAAATGTCGCCCCCAAACGTCCATCTCCCTAGTTATGTGGTTCTCGCACACTCACCTCACACACCACCCCCACTGCAAACAAGCACACTTTGTCTCCTTGTGCAGCACTCTCCCCTTTCTATCTCTCCCACATGCGGACCTGCCCCAGCTCCTTCCCTGTATACGTATATGTCGTGACTCTTTCCATAGATCCCTAATGCATCATCATTCTCAATCTCGCACATTGTTCTTACACCATCTATTCTAGATCTCTCGTGAAGTCTCTATCACACACACGATGACTCGCTTCCCTTGCGTCTCCGTACATAGGCCACTTTCGAACAACATCAACATTGTCTCCCTATCTATACGCCACTTCTTCACACAAACGACCCCTCTCTCCCCCTCTCTCTTCCTCTCTCGCTCTCTCTCTCCGTCGCTAGCTCTCTCTCTCTCCGTCGCTAGCTCTCTCTCTCTCTCCCTCGCTAGCTCTCTCTCTCTCTCTCTCTCTCTCGCTCTCACACCCCTCTCCCACACACACTCGATGTCTCTTCCAAATAGTCTGCTTCCCGCCCGCACCCATGCTATCCCGCTACTACACATGCCTTTGTCTCTCTTTGACACACATATCACACCATTCCCCCTTCCCTATACTAGGTTTACATAATTAGTGGTCTCTCTACTCCACGTACACACACTCCCTCTCACACACAAACGCGTCCAAAAACACACACATTCACGCACAAACACCCATCTATCTGGATCCTTCTTTTAAGACACACACCCTTGCATATTCTCTCCAGCTCTAGGTACGTATATATCCCCCCATCTCTCTAGCTCATATGCACACCAAAATTCTCCATCTCTCTAACTCACACATCTCTCCCCATGTCTGCATGTGTAGCTCACACACTCACTCTTTGATCATGTGTATGTGTCTCCATGTTACACAACACAAAGCCCCATGTACATGTCTCTCTCTATCCTCCACACACAGAGACACAAAGAATCTCTTATCATTGGCTCAGTCTCTACACATATCACACACATGCTCAACAAAGGTTTTCCTGTGAATAACTTACCGTCTATTCATCAACAGTCGTGGCAGTACGGCGAACAAGAGACGTGAAAAAGAATAAATCTACACATGCGTAGACCACCTAGTATGACTACTAGGACTAGAGAAAGCCGAAAGCGCACTGCTGTCACCCCCTCCTTATCAATGATGGGAAAACCTTTGTTTTACATAGTCGAGAAGTCATTGTGCTAAGGCCCCACATGCTGAGCCGTTGAATAGAATGTAGATCCAAGTTTGTGGAAACGAGTATCAATAATACGTTTGTATCTCCATACTTATATTTCTTCTCTTATAAAAAAACCGAGTTGGTGATGATGGTACGCGTGCCATCTTGCAATATAGATCGTCCGATCTATATCTGAGGGATAGAAATTAAACTAAAAGATACCTCCACCTCTCTCGACATTTGCAGACAAGGCCTTCCCTCGTTTATCCTAATCTCCAACAACCTCATTGTTGAGCAATTAAAAAAGGAAGCCTCTGGAACAAACTAGCATGGTGGTCATTACCGGCGTGGTCCATCCCCATGCCTCCGCTCAGTCCGACCACCAATCACCACCACGCCCCACTCCTCTTCAACTTATCTCCTCTTTCTAGATATATAATTAGTTTTTACACATGGGATTACTCCCGCATGGGTCAATCACAATAGGTGTTTTATAAAAAAATGCATCTTGATGTTCCCTGCAATGCACAGACATCTTGCTAGTACTCCTATAGAAGACTTAGTTGGTGATGATGGTGTGTCTTCCATCCGTCATTTCCGGCCATTAGATCTACATCTAACAACTGTGAGGTAAGTTGTTGCCTTTTCTCACCAACATCCCACTTCTCTGCCAATTTGCAGAAAAACCCATAATTAGTATCTTAAAACGAACCACATCCCTCCCTCACCTCACCAAAACAGCCCAAGGAATATACTCTGAAAGATAATATATCTCTAGTGATATATGTATATCAAAATTAGAGTGTTTTCTATCAAGTTTGTGAATAAGTATTATTCTAATTATGATCCGTTGCAATGCACGTGAACATTGCTAGTATTTCCAACCATGCAAAAAATGCTAGTATTTCCATAGTTTCAATTTTTCCATCAAGATATTAGTCACTCAAGGCTGATATTTAGTTTCAATCACGTATATATAGGCACTATGTAACTAGCCTTGCCTATTGGCTTCCAACGCTTAACTTTCACTCATACTTATAGTATGTAGGGTATTTAACGAAAAACTACCACTTTCAACCAGCCCTAGGAAGAAACTATTGTACAAAAAATAGCAAAAACATACCCAAAATTTCTTAATCCATGCCAAAAACTACTACCTCGTGCCGATTAGGCTCGTTTAAACCCGTTTATGACAGGGTTGGCCCACACGTATGTGCTGACGAGGTAGCTTAAACCAACACATTTTGTTTGACCGTTGACACGAGGGACCCACATCTGACCTTCTATCCTGTTATTCCCCCCTCAAATCATTATTTTTCCTAAACATTACTTCAAACAGTACTGATGCGTGTTCCTTGGTGGCACCGGTGATGAGCGAGTTGGCCGCCGCTCCGCCGGACGGGCCGGACGCCGCGCCGGCCTCCGCACGGGTTGGCAGGTTGGCCCGAGCATGACTCACGTGCGAGCAAGCTGCCGCACTGCCGTGCCAATCTAGCTAGCAAACCTTGTAGACAAGCTACTAGATGCATCCAGCATGGTGTTTGCTATCTTGGCTAGCTAGCGGCCGCAAGCGCCGGACGGAGCTGGCATCCGAGCTGCCGCAAGATGGGATCCGCATCGCCGGTGGTTTTGACCTCGCCTTCTGCCGGCGGCGGTAGCCACGTCCCATGGCCGGCGATGACTAGGTGGACGGGCCAGAGGTAGGAGGTGACTCGGGGATTTTTGTACAGACTAACATGTAGGTCCCACAAGTCATAACGCCTAACTTGTCGGTCGAATAGAAGGCATTGACTTAAGGGGCGACATGGGTTGAAACGTGCCTATAACGGCACTTTGTAGAGTAGTCTTTTCTTGGTAGGGCTGGTTGGTAAGGGCATGTACAATGGGTTCATAAGGTAGTCTTATCTTAAGTCTGCCACGTATGCAAGTGGTAGTGGTTTCTGGTAACGAGTACTACTAGTGGTCGCGGGAGTAGATACTACCCCGTCGTATCTATAATTTTTGATTGTTCCATGCCAATATTCTACAACTTTCATATAATTTTGGCAACTTTTTATACTATTTTTGGGACTAACATATTGATCCAGTGCCCAGTGCCAGTTCCTGTTTGTTGCATGTTTTTTGTGTCGCAGAAAATCCATATCAAACGGAGTCCAAACGGGATAAAAACATACGGAGATTTTTTCTAGAATATATGTGATTTTTGGGAAGTGAAATCAACACGAGACGATGCTCGAGGGGCCCACGTGGCAGGGGGCGCGCCCTGACCCTCGTGGCCACCCCGTAAGGCAGTTGATGCCCTTCTTTTGCCGCAAGAAAGCTAATTTCCGGATAGAGATCGTGTTAAAATTTCAGCCCAATCGGAGTTACGGATCTCCGGGAATATAAGAAACGGTGAAAGGGAAGAATCTGAGAACGCAAAAACAGAGAGAGACAGATCCAATCTTGAAGGGGCTCTCGCCCCTCCCACGCCATGGAGGCCATGTACCAGAGGGGAAACCCTTCTCCCATCTAGGGAGGAGGTCAAGGAATAAGAAGGAGGGGGGCTCTCTCCCCCTCGCTTCCGGTGGCACCGGAGTGCCACCGGGGGCCATCATCATCACCGCAATCTTCACCAACAACTTCACCGCCATCATCACCAACTCCCCCCCCCCTCTATGCAGCGGTGTAACCTCTCTCTTACCCGCTGTAATCTCTACTTAAACATGGTGCTCAACGCTATATATTATTTCCCAATGATGTATGGCTATCCTATGATGTTTGAGTAGATCTGTTTTGTCCTATGGGCTATTTGATGATCGTGATTGGTTTGAGTTGCATGTTTTATTATTGGTGCTGTCCTATGGTGCTCTCCGTGTCGCGCAAGCGTGAGGGATCCCCGCTGTAGGGTGTTGCAATACGTTCATGTTTCGCTTATAGTGGGTTGCATGAGTGACTGAAACACAAACCCGAGTAAGGGGGTTGTTGCGTATGGGATAAAGAGGACTTGATGCTTTAATGCTATGGTTGGGTTTTACCTTAATGATCTTTAGTAGTTGCGGATGCTTGCTAGAGTTCCAATCATAAGTGCATATGATCCAAGTAGAGAAAGTATGTTAGCTTATGCCTCTCCCTCATATAAAATTGCAATAATGATTACCGGTCTAGTTATCGATTGCCTAGGGACAAATAACTTTCTCGTAACAAAAATCTCTTTACTAAAACTAATTTAGTTGTGTCTTTATCTAAACAGCCCCTACTTTTTATTTACGTGCTCTTTATTATCTTGCAAACCTATCCAACAACACCTACAAAGTACTTCTAGTTTCATACTTGTTCTAGGTAAAGCGAACATCAAGCGTGCGTAGAGTTGTATCGGTGGTCGATAGAACTTGAGAGAATATTTGTTCTGCCTTTAGCTCCTCGTTGGTTTCGATACTCTTACTTATCGAAAACTGTTGCGATCTCCTATAATTGTGGGTTATCAAGACCTTTTTCTGGCGCCGTTGCCGGGGAGCAATAGCGTGGGGTGAATATTCTCGTGTATGCTTGTTTGCTTTATCACTAAGTAATTTTGATTTGATGTTCTTAGTTGTTCTTTATCTTTAGTTGTGGATATGGAACACGAAATACCAAAAAAATTAGGTGTACTTTCTGCTCATGGAGATGGGGAACCTCCTAAAACCCTCGATGCTGGTTATGTGAAAGATATTATGTACTACTTTAATAATCCTGAGAAAACCCCATTCAATTATGTAATGGGAGTAACGTTGGATCAGCGTGAATACTTTAGGGATTACCGCTTGACACAAAAAGGGAAACTATTATGGGATCAAATTCATATATTGAACTGGTATGCTAGGCAACTATGCTTGAGATATGATTATACTTGTTGCTCTAGGGTGAAGGCTCCACACCTTCCCTTTTCATGCGAATTTAATGATAATAAAACCTTAGCTTCTTATGCTAATGGTATATATGATTACTATGATGTGGAACAAATAGAAGAATTTGTTGCTTTTATGGGTGCTTATGAAATTGAATCTATGTTTAAAGAGTTTGAAGACTTTGATGATTCAGTTTATAGACTTGAAAATTTAGCTATCCTTAAATATTGTTATGAGAATTATGAATACAATTACGATATTAATGCACTTATTGAGAAAGTCTCCACTGTCCAAGAAGATATTAATATTTTGCAGGAGTCTATGGAAGAAGAAATTGATGAAACTGTGAGCTCATTGGATGAAAAAGATGAGGAGCAGAGCGAAGAACAAAAGGAGGAAGAACGGATTGATCACCCATGCCCACCTTCTAATGAGAGTAACTCTTCAACTCATACATTGTCTAATTTCCCTTCATGCTTACCGAAGGATGAATGCTATGATAATTGCTATGACCCCATTGATTCTTTTGAAATATCCCTTTTTGATGATGCTTGCTATGCTTGTGGACAAGATTCCAATATGAATTATGCTTATGGATATGAACTTGCTATAGTTCCTTATGTTAAACATGAAATTGTTACTATTCCACCCACGCATGATAGTCCTATTATCTTTTTGAATTCTCCTGATTATACTATATCGGAGAAGTTTGCACTTATTAAGGATTATATTGATGGGTTGTGTTTTACTATTACACATGATGATTTTGATAGATATAATATGCATGTGCTTGCTGCTCCTACTTGCAATTATTATGAGAGAGGAACTATATCTCCACCTCTCTATGTTTCCAATACAACAAAATTGCAAGAAATTGTTTATACTATGCATTGGCCTTTAATATGTATGCATGAATTGTTCTTTTATGACATGCCGATGCATAGGAAGAGAGTTAGACTTTGTCATTACATTATATATGTTACTTTGTGCTCACTACTAAATTAGAAATCATTGTTAATTAAAATTGGCTTTGATATACCTTGGGATCTGGGTGGATCCATTACTTGAGCACTATATGCCTAGCTTAATGGCTTTAAAGAAAGCGCTGCCAGGGAGACAACCCGGAAGTTTTAGAGAGTCATTTATTTCTGTTGAGTGCTTTCATATAGTTTAAAAACAAGAAAAATAAAAGAGGGGAACCCAAAACTTTTTCAAAAAGGAAAGTGAAAGTGAGAAAGACAAGCATTGTTGAAGTGGGAGAGCTCCTTGAACTTTGTTCATGCTCATGCCAACTTTGTGGATCTTCATTACAGAAACTTTTAAACAAAAATAATTATCCCCTTGTACAATTCCATTGTATTATAAAAATAATGTGCCAATCTTTGCCTTTAGGATGTTTACTTTGCTTGTTGGTTTGTACGGTGCAGGACAGAAACTTTTGCCGTAGTGCACGATTTTACATTTTTAGCTGGAACATCAAATGGTTCTGATTCTTCTTGCACTGTCTTTCTATACAAATGTTTTATTTTTCCTAATTTTGGTACAATTTTTAAAGTATCATAAGTATGGTGAATGTCCAGATTGTTACAGACTGTTCTGTTTTAGACAGATTCTGTTTTTGATGCATAGTTTGCTTGTTTTGATGAAACTATCGATTTATATCAGTGGATTAAGCCATGAAAAATTTATATTACAGCATACACAATGCAAAAACAAAATATGAATTGGTTTGCAACAGTAGTTAGAGTAGTGATTTGCTTTATTATACTAACGGATCTTACCGAGTTTTCTGTTGAAGTTTTGTGTGGATGAAGTGTTCGATGATCGAGAAGGTCTCGATGTGAGAAGAAGGAAGAGAGGCAAGAGCTCAAGCTTGGGGATGCCCGAGGCACCCCAAGTAAATATTCAAGGATACTCAAGCGTCTAAGCTTGGGGATGCCCCGGAAGGCATCCCCTCTTTCTTCAACAAGTATCGGTATGTTTTCGGATTCGTTTCGTTCATGCGATATGTGCAATCTTGGAGCGTCTTTTGCATTTAGTTTTCATCTTTATTTTATGCACCATGATGGTATGAGATAGTCCTTGGTTGATTTATAGAATCCTCTATGCACTTCACTTATATATTTTGAGTATGGCTTTATAGAATGCTTCATGTGCTTCACTTATATCATTTGAAGTTCGGATTGCATGTTTCCCTTTACATAGACAACCGCCATTTGTAGAATGTTCTTTTGCTTCACTTATATTTGTTAGAGCGTGGGCATATCTTTTGTAGAAAGAATTAAACTCTCTTGCTTCACTTATATCTATTTAGAGAGATGACAGGAATTGGTCATTCACATGGTTAGTCATAAAATCCTACATAAAACTTGTAGATCACTGAATATGATATGTTTGATTCCTTGCAATAGTTTTGCGATATAAAGATAGTGATATTAGAGTCATGCTAGTGGGTAGTTGTGGATTAGTAGAAATACTTGTGTTGAGGTTTGTGATTCCCGTAGCATGCACGTATGGTGAGCCGTTATGTAACGTAGTCGGAGCATGATTTATTTATTGATTCTCTTCCTTATGAGTGGCGGTTGGGGACGAGCGATGGTCTTTTCCTGCCAATCTATCCCCCTAGGATCATGCACGTAGTACTTTGTTTCGATGACTAATAGATTTTTGCAATAAGTATGTGAGTTCTTTATGACTAATGTTGAGTCCAAGGATTATACGCACTCTCACCCTTCCATCATTGCTAGCCTCTCTAGTACCGCGCAACTTTCGCCGGTACCATAAACCCACCATATACCTTCTTCAAAACAGCCACCATACCTACCTATCATGGCATTTCCATAGCCATTCTGAGATATATTGCCATGCAACTTCCATCATCATCATATACATGACTTGAGCATTCATTTTCATATTGCTTTGCATGATAGTAAGATAGCTAGCATGATGTTTTCATGGCTTGTCCGTTTTTTGATGTCATTGCTACGCTAGATCATTGCACATCCCGGTACATCGCCAGAGGCATTCATATAGAGTCATATCTTTGTTCTAGTATCGAGTTGTAATATTGAGTTGTAAGTAAATAAAAGTGTGATGATCATCACTATTAGTGCATTGTCCCAGAGAGGAAAGGATGATGGAGACTATGATTCCCCCACAAGTCGGGATGAGACTCCGGAGGGGAAAAAAAGAGAAAGGCCAAAAAAAAGAGAAGGCCCCCAAAAAAGAGAAAATAAAAAAATGAGAGAACAAGAGAGAAGGGGCAATGTTACTATCCTTTTACCACACTTGTGCATCAAAGTAGCACCATGTTCTTCATATAGAGAGTCTCTTGAGTTATCACTTTCATATACTAGTGGGAATTTTCATTATAGAACTTGGCTTGTATATTCCGATGATGGGCTTCCTCAAATGCCCGAGGTCTTCATGAGCAAGCAAGTTGGATACACACCCACTTAGTTTCAGTTTGAGCTTTCAGACACTTATAGCTCTAGTGCATCCGTTGCATGGCAATCCCTACTCACTCACATTGATATCTATTGATGGGCATCTCCATAGCCCGTTGATACGCCTAGTTGATGTGAGACTATCTTCTCCTTTTGTCTTCTCCACAACCACCATTATATTCCACCTATATTGCTATGTCCATGGCTCACGCTCATGTATTGCGTGAAAGTTGAAAAGGTTTGAGAACGTCAAAAGTATGAAACAATTGCTTGGCTTGTCATCGGGGTTGTGCATGATGTGAATATTTTGTGTGGTGAAGATGGAGCATAGCCAGACTATATGATTTTGTAGGGATAACTTTCTTTGGCCATGTTTTTTTGAAAAGACATGATTGCTTTATTAGTAGGCTTGAAGTATTATTGTTTTTATGTCAAATGATAGACTATTGCTTTGAATCACTTGTATCTTAATGTTCATGCCATGATTAGATATGTGATCAAGATTATGCTAGGTAGAATTCCACATCAAAAAATTATCTTTTTTATCATTTACCTACTCGAGGACGAGCAGGAATTAAGCTTGAGGATGCTGATACGTCTCCGTCGTATCTATGATTTTTGATTGTTCCATGCCAATATTCTACAACTTTCATATACTTTTGGCAACTTTTTATACTATTTTTGGGACTAACATATTGATCCAGTGCCCAGTGCCAGTTCCTGTTTGTTGCATGTTTTTGGTTTCGCAGAAAATCCATATCAAATGGAGTCCAAACGGGATAAAAACGGACGGAGATTTTTTTTGGAATATATGTGATTATTGGGAAGTGAAATCAATGCGAGACGATGCTCGAGGGGCCCACGAGGCAGGGGGCGCGCCCCTGACCCTCGTGGCCACCCCGTAAGGCGGTTGATGCCCTTCTTTTTCCTCAAGAAAGCTAATTTCCGGATAGAGATTGTGTTAAAATTTCAGCCCAATCGGAGTTACGGATCTCCGGGAATATAAGAAACGGTGAAAGGGAAGAATCTGAGAACGCAGAAACAAAGAGAGACAGAGAGACGGATCCAATCTTGGAGGGGCTCTCGCCCCTCCCACGCCATTGAGGCCATGGACCAGAGGGGAAACCCTTCTCCCATCTAGGGAGGAGGTCAAGGAAGAAGAAGAAGGAGGGGGGCTCTCTCCCCCTCGCTTCCGGTGGCACCGAAGTGCCACCGGGGGCCATCATCATCACCGCAATCTTCACCAACAACTTCACCGCCATCATCACCAACTCTCCCCCTCTATGCAGCGGTGTAACCTCTCTCTTACCCGTTGTAATCTCTACTTAAACATGGTGCTCAACGCTATATATTATTTCCCAATGATGTATGGCTATCCTATGATGTTTGAGTAGATCTGTTTTGTCCTATGGGCTATTTGATGATCGTGATTGGTTTGAGTTGCACGTTTTATTATTGGTGCTGTCCAATGGTGCTCTCCGTGTCGCGCAAGCGTGAGGGATACCCGCTGTAGGGTGTTGCAATACGATCATGATTCACTTATAGTGGGTTGCGTGAGTGACTGAAACACAAACCCGGGTAAGGGGGTTGTTGCGTACGGGATAAAGAGGACTTGATGCTTTAATGCTATGGTTGGGTTTTACCTTAATGATCTTTAGTAGTGGCGGATGCTTGCTAGAGTTCAAATCATAAGTGCATATGATCCAATTAGACAAAGTATGTTAGCTTATGCCTCTCCCTCATATAAAATTGCAATAATGATTACCGATCTAGTTATCGATTGCCTAGGGACAAATAACTTTCTCGTAACAAAAAGCTCTTTACTAAAACTAATTTAGTTGTGTCTTTATATAAACAGCCCCTACTTTTTATTTACGTGCTCTTTATTATCTTGCAAACCTATCCAACAACACCTACAAAGTACTTCTAGTTTCATACTTGTTCTAGGTAAAGCGAACATCAAGCGTGCGTAGATTTGTATCGGTGGTCGATAGAACTTGAGAGAATATTTGTTCTTCCATTAGCTCCTCGCTGGGTTCGACACTCTTAATTACCGAAAATTGTTCCGATCCCCTGTACTTGTGGGTTATCAGGAGTGTATAGCTCGTTTTGTGGGCTCAATCCCAGCCAAACGCATGACGGGCTTTTTTAAAATAGTAGCTTCGCTACGAGCCAATATTGTACACTGATAGTTTGACATTTGAAGTCGAACAGATGTGTCGCACCACAATCTGGGTGCACTGGATAGCCCAACCACGTGAACGGGTTTTCCCTCCCATCATCTCATGGCTCGCGTGCTCGCCCTAGCAGCACCTGTAGGATCGAAAGTATGTCTAGAGGGGGGTGATTAGACTACTTGACCAAATAAAAACTTAACCTTTTCCCAATTTTAGTTCTTGGCAGATTTTAGCTATTGTAGGACAAGTCAAGCAATCATCACACAATTCAAGCAAGCATGCAAAGAGTATATTGGTAGCGGAAAGTAAAGCATGCAACTTGCAAGAATGTAAAGGGAAGGGTTTGGAGAATTCAAACATAATTGGAGACACTGATGTTTTTCCCGTGGTTCGGATAGGTGGTGCTATCCTACATCCACATTGATGGAGACTTCAACCCACAAAGGGTAACGGTTGCGCGAGTCCACGGAGGGCTCCACCCACAAAGGGTAACGGTTGCGCGAGTCCATGAAGGGCTCCACCCATAAAGGGTCCATGAAGAAGCAACCTTGTCTATCCCACCATGGCCATCGCCCACAAAGGACTTGCCTCACTAGCGATAGATCTTCACGAAGTAGGCGATCTCCTTGCCCTTACAAACTCCTTGGTTCAACTCCACAATCTTGTCGGAGGCTCCCAAGTAACACCTAGCCAATCTAGGAGACACCACTCTCCAAGAAGTAACAAATGGTGTGTAGGTAATGAACTCCTTGCTCTTGTGCTTCAAATGATAGTCTCCCCAACACTCAACTCTCTCTCATAGGATTTGGATTTTGTGGAAAGAAGATTTGAGTGGAAAGCAACTTGGGAAGGCTAGAGATCAAGATTCATATGGTAGGAATGGAATATCTTGGTCTCAACACATGAGTAGGTGGTTCTCTCTCAGAACATATGAGTTGGAATTGTGTATGTGTTCTGATGGCTCTCTCCACGAATGAAGAGGAGGTGGAGGGGTATATATAGCCTCCACACAAAATCCAACCGTTATACACAGTTTTCCAATCTCGGTGGGACCGAATCAACAAACTCGGTCGGACCGAAAATGTAAACCTAGTAACCGTTAGAGATTTTCGGTGGGACTGACATGCAACTCGGTAGGACCGATATGGTTAGGGTTTGCGCATAACGTAATCTCGGTGAGACCGATTACACAAACTCGGTGGGACCGAATTTGGTAATTAGCTAACCAGAGAGTTGGTCAGGCAAACTCGGTGGGACCGATTTGCTCTTTCGGTGAGACCGAAAAGTTACAAAAAGGAAACACTGAATTTACATTGCAATCTCGGTGGGACCGATTCGCTCTTTTGGTGAGACCGAAAAGTTACGAAAGGGAAACAGAGAGTTTGCAATCCCATCTCGGTGAGACCGAGATCCCTATCGGTAGAACCGAATTGCTAGGGTTTGGCAGTGGCTTATGACAAGTGAAACTCGGTGGCGCCGGATAGAAAGAATCGGTATGACCGAGTTTGGCTTAGGGTTTAGGTCATATGTGGATATGGGAAAGTAGTTGAGGGTTTTGGAGCATATCACTAAGCACATGAAGCAAGAGGCTCATTAAGCAACACCTCATCCCTCCTTGATAGTATTGGCTTTTCCTAAAGACTCAATGTGATCTTGGATCACTAAAATATAAAATGAAGAGTCTTGAGCTTTTGAGCTTGAGCCAATCCTTTGTCCTTAGCATTTTGAGGGTTCCACTTTCACATCCATGCCATGCCAATCATTGAGCTTTCCTGAAATAGTCATCTTGGAATAGCATTAGCTCAATGAGCTATATGTTGTTATGAATTACCAAAACCACCTAGGGATAGTTGCACTTTCAATCTCCGCCTTTTTGGTAATTGATGACAACATATAGATCAAAGCTTCGACAAATGATAATAAGCATGAAATATATCGTCGCTTTGAGAAATATGTGACAAGTAAGAGCTCCCCCTAAATTTGTGCATATTTAAAATTTGCTTTGGACTGCAAATGCACAAAGAGTTAGAGTCATGGGTTACTCTTCCATGTCACATACATCTTGGTGGAGCGCTTAAAATGATAAGAATGAAATACATGCACTCATCACCAAGAATAGGGAATGATCACATAAGATAGATAAGATAATAGCATTAAGCAAACATTAAGTGTAGCTTATGATCAAACACATGATCATCAATGTCTCACAAGCATAGTATCTCAAGCACTCAAAAGCAAACAAAGTTCGAAAAACCACCAAATAAAGCAAGAGAGAAAAAGGCAACACTCTCTCTCTCGAAGCCTATGATCTATACATTTTTCTCCCCCTTTGGCAACAAGTTACCAAAAAGTTCCTAGAAAATGCATAGTGCTAGATCGACACTCAGGCTTGATCTTCAGGTGGTGGTGGATTCCGGATCACTCCAAGGACGAAGGCTTCCGTAGTTGCTGAAGTAGACGCTGGAGTTGGAGCTGGTGGAACTGAGGCTGTAGCTGGTGCAGAAGTGGTGGCTCTGGTGTCAGCAACTGGCACTGCAGACGACCTCGGACCTCGTGGCACTCTGGAAAAGGCATCAGTTGTAGTCCTGCCTCTCCTCTCCTGCATGTCATCCTGGAGCTGCTCCACTGCAGTCTGAATCTCTGTCACCTTGACATCCAAGTCATAGAACTTTTGTTCCATGATTCTCTCTAGGCTTGCCTGGTTCTGAGTTAGGGTGGCTAGTCCTTTCTCAATCCGCAGGGTGGATGCAATCAGGTAACCAAGCTGCTCTTGTTTGGTTTTCAAGAAATACTCAGATGCCTCCTCTTGAGTTGGCAACTTGGCAGCTTTCTCCTTCCTTGCCTTCTCCTTCTTTGCTTGTGCTTGGGCAGATGATGGTTCATTTTCAGTCATCACAACTTGATTGTCCTCAAAATCTGGACGGATGGGCAGGTGTTCCTTGTCCAATAAGTATATGCCCGTGCCCATCTTAGAGTTGATGAGCTCCTGAATCTGTGGGGCATATCCACAGCTCCTCTTCTGGTCTGCTGCAGTCCTCTTGATGGTCTCTACCATGAGGATCATCACCTTGAACTTCTGTGGCACATCAAATATATGAAGCAAATTAATCGCATGGCCTCTGATCATCTTGTGATCACCTGACTTGGGCAACAAGGTGTGCCTCAATATCCAATTGATGGTTGGCAGCCCTGACAGAAGATAATGCACTGAGCCAAATTTGAAAGTTTCAAGAGCTTCATTTGGAATTTCCTTGTACATATTGGACATTGAGTTATGATCCATCTTTTTCTTGGCATAGATATCCAAGTCATCCTCATGCTCTTCTGGGGCATTGATCAGCTGAGCCCATTCAGCAATTGTAGATTGGTACCTCGTACCCTCAGACATCCAAGTTATCCTACCATCTGGATAAAAGTGTGTTGTGGAGTAGAACTGCATTATAAGCTCCTCATTCCACTTTGTGAGCTTCTGCCCAACAAAGTCAGCTACTCCACAAGCTATGAAGCTGTCTTGCACTCCAGGATAGTGCTCTTCGTTTTCCTTGATATATTCCCAGTCGACCCATCTCATATCACATACAATTGGCTTCTTGTCCAACAAAACAGTCTCATAGAAGTCCTGCTGTTCCTTGGTGTGAAATCTGTAATCCACAGCAGTCCTTCTCCTTGAAGCATACGGATCTGTTTCTCTCCACTTCCTCAGCCCTGAATCTCTCCTGAGCTTCATATCCTCAGCCACAGGATGAGCATCGTTGTGGTCTGGGATCTTGGGCTTGAGTTTTCTGAGAACTTGCTCTTCCTCATCTTCTTCAGCAGTTTCAGGCACTGGGGCCTTGTTCTTCTCAGCAGCTGGGATGCTTCTTGTATTTCTCTTTGGTGCAGACTTGGGCTTGGAGGCAGCTTTGGGTGCTTCTTTGGGCTTAGATGCAGCAGCCCCTGTCCTGATAGCATCACCCATAAGCTTAGGTGCCTTAGGTGCTGGTACAGCAACCTCTTCTTCCTCTTCCTCTTCCATGATGGAAGCCTTTCCAAGCACTCTGGCTACGGTCTTCTTGACCCTTTCCTTCCTTTTCTTGCCTTCAGCAGCAACTGGCTCTTTGGGCTTCTCAGTTGAAGCTCTGGCCTTTGACATAGGCTGCCTGCCTGCTGGCCTTTTGATTTTCAGGCCTGGCTTTGTGCCCTGTGCTGGCTCAACTCTCTTTGATGTGGCTTCCTCTTCTCCCACATAATCTTCATCCTTAGAATCTGAAGTTCTCTTCTTCCTCTGTCTGGTGGCAGCTTTAGGCAAATTGCTTGGGGTACTTCTGCTGCCATCATCTGATGAGCTGGAGGGACTAGTGCCCTCACTCATCTGCACTTGCTGCTCTGACAAGTTCTGGCTATCACTTTGGTCTGACATGATGAACAAGCTGACTGCTGACCCTGTGAACAGTTTATAGATGAGGTAGAGTGGATGAGCATCACAAAATGCAGAGATTTTTGCAAAAGAGTGATCCAAAAACTTAGTTTTAGTTTCCCACTGAAATCATCTCGGATCTACCGATTTTCAAACTCGGTGATACCGAAGCAGTTTTGGAACCTAAACTAGTGAACTCGGTTGGACCGAGTCACAGTTCGGTGGCACCGAGACTGCTAGGGTTTCACAGAGTTCCAAAATCGGTCACACCGATAAGTAATTCTCGGCCAGACCGAGTCTCACTTGTGCAATGGCATAAGGCAAATCGGTGGGACCGAGTTTTTCAACTCGGTGGGTCCAAGATGGTTTCGGCGGAAACCTAACCCTAAAATTTTCGAATCAAACCTAATCTACGAGCGCATTGACTGGATAGGAGTGTTTCAATCGTGGCAAGAATCATGATGATCACAATGTGCTAAGAATCGGATTGGAGAATAGCACAAAGATCAAGTCCATACCCTTGTTCGGAGGAGACTCGCTACGGCGGCAACGGCGGGGTAGAATTCCGTTGACGGCGACGGAGACCAGCGACTGGAGGCGGCTGGCGGCGAGGAGACGATCCGGAGACCACGTTGGCAGAGCAGGCTATCGCGCGGGCGAAGGGGTTCGGAGAAATTTCCAAATTTTTGCCCGTGACTATATATAGCCCGACCCTGTCGGTGTGACCGAGTGGAACAACTCGGTGGCACCGAGATGCAAAACTGTATATAGTTGTTGCAACTTGGTGTGACCGAAAGGTTCAAATCGGTTGCACTGAGATCGAAAACCTAGATAAACTTAATGATCTCGGTAGGACCGAAAGTGGGGTATCGGTCAGACCGAGAATCATAAAGAGGTTTTGGAAGTTTAAGTCTATGACGAATCGGGGACTCCGAGCGCTCCTCACACAGAGTGGTTCGAATCTGACTTGATCAAATTTTGTGATGTAGCATGAATAGAGTTTGAGACGAGAAAAGCATAGATAGCTAGAGGAGGTTCTTAGGCATTCTTGTCCACCCACTTGGCAAAAGGAAATAAAACCGAACAATCAAAACAACAAGTGGATGTCCTCGAATGAGTAAAATATGCAACCAGCATGCTCACACAATAAAATGGCAAATGAAATATGTGGCAAGGCATGCACAACCAATTCTAGCATCTATCAAGAAATTTGCGATGACAAGGTCATCTATATATGAGTATATTGACTTAGGAGTCAAGTGAGAACACTTGATCATAGGTCATACTCATCGTTTAAGCTCAAATGGGGTTACCACCTTTACATAAAGCATTGTTGTGTTCACATCTTTAGAGTTGCTTTAGCTCAAGTCTTAGAGTAAAGCTCCCCCTAGATGTGATATCCCCCCTTAGAGGGATGAACTAACCTCGGGTTTTGTCGATGATGACTTCATGTAGATGTTGAAGATGTGGATGCTCAATGTTGATGTAGATCACTTGGAGCTATCCATTTGAGTGAATTGCACTTTCAATACCTACATGGGTTAGTCCCACAAGGAACAAACAAGGATATCCATAGACATAGAGTGATGCACACACAAGATGATGTCCATGAAAACTTTTAGGTTACCTTGTCCCTTGTCTTACCAACAAGAGGGTTTGTGACTCCTTGAACTAGTGCAAGATGTGGAAGTTGATGGCACTTGTTCTTGCCAAAATGATAAGAGTGAAGTATGTTGGCGGAGTCACCCTCAAGAACTCTCTAGTTCTTCTTCTTTTGGATCCGCACCATCTTGATGGGAATCCTTGGAGTTGTAGTCGTACTTGATGAAGTGGAACTTGAAGTAGTCTTGGGAATCCACTTGACTAAGGTCATAGGAGCTTCTTCAAATGCATCAATTTCCTCTTGAAGCTTGTCCTTGCCTTTTTGCTTGTAGTCTTGTAGTGGAAGATGATCTTGAGCTTGTGTCCCCTTGAAAGAAGTATCATACTTCTCTTGTTGAGGAACAAACTTTGTCTTGGGGTATTGATCTTCTTCCCACTCAACTCCATTAGCATTGAACTTTCGTTCAAAACCAACACCTTGATTCTTCCGGTGCATTCCTTGCTTGCGCACAATTTACTCGAATTGCTTACTCCCGACAAGGCTTTTGTACACTCCTTTCTCTATAATTCCCTTCAATAAGCTATTTTCTTGCTCAAGTGTAACTTGGATAAGAGAATCATTAGTGGAATCAAGAGAACTACTAGAAGCAACAATATTGGATTTAGCATGATCATTGTTACTGCTAGAGGAAGAATCTTTCTTGTTCTTGTTACTAGACTTGACTTGAGGCATGTAAGTGGATAAGAGTAAACGCTTGGCAATGTAAGAAGAACTTTTCTTGCGGAGATCATCATTTATTGCTTTTAAGAACTCATGCTCTTGCTCAAGATTGAGCTTTTCAAAGCGTAATTTCTCATGAGCTCTTAAAAGTTCTCGATGATCTTCGAAGATAGTTTCATGAGCTAACTTAAGAGTGTTTAGTTCTTTAGTTAGAGCCTCAATCTTCTCCTTATCATTGTCATTCGTTTTATCTTGATTAGCATGATTAATTGACGTTTCATCATAGTATTCATCACTAGAGTTTTCAACAAGCAAATCATCACCTAACAAGTCATCTTCATCACTATTGAAATCAACATACTCGGGGTGTGTTACCTTAGGACCTTTGGCCATGAAGCATCTTCCAATTCCTTCATTTGGTGAGTCAAATATGTCGTAGGAGTTGGTTGACACAAGTGCTAGACCGGCAACACCTTCATCTTGAGTATCTTCGGAGTCGGAGTGATAACTTCTCTTGGAGTGGCTGTCGGAGTCGGAGCCGGATACCCATTCACCAACATGAGCTTGATGTCTTCGTTTTGTCTAGCTCCTTGATGATTTTTCCTTCCTTTCCGAATCCTTGCTTCTCCGTGAGTATCTTCGTTCATAACGATGATCTCTACTCCTCTCTCTTGGTGGTGATTCTTTGCTTCTTCTTTTTGGAGAATCTTCTCTTCTCTTGTAGGGAGCCGTACACTCATTGGAATAGTGTCCGGGTCTTCCACAACTGTAGCAGTTTCGCTCTCGACTAGAAGATCTTTTGTCATTGTAGGACCTTGACTTGAAGCTTCTATCTTTGCTTCTACTCTTGTAGAACTTGTTGAAGTTCTTCACCATTAAGCTCTATTCTTCATTGAAGTTTTGTTTCTCACTTGATGATGTAGGAGCTTCACATGAGGCTTTGTAGGCACCACTTGATTTGTTGTGAAGTTCCTCTTTATCCTTAAGTGACATCTCATGATCAACAATTCTTCCAATCACCTCTGTTGGCTTGAGATCTTTGTAATTGGGCATCATTTGGATCAATGTGCACACGGTATCATATTTTCCATCCAAGGCTCTTAGAATCTTCTTGATGATGAATCTATCGGTCATCTCTTCACTTCCTAAGCCGGCAATCTCATTTGTGATGACAGCAAGCCTAGAGTACATTTCAGCGACACCTTCACCATCCTTCATTTTGAACTTGTCGAGTTGACTTTGAAGCACATCCAACTTGGATTCCTTGACAGAGTCGGTACCTTCGTGCACATCAATCAAAGTGTCCCAAATTTCCTTTCAATTCTCAAGACGGCTGATTTTGTCGAATTCTTCGGGGCACAATCCGTTGAAGAGAATATCACAAGCTTGAGCATTGTATTGCAACATCTTCAACTCATCCGCGGTAGCTTCACGGTTTGGTTCTTTCCCATCAAAGAAGTCACCTTGCAAACCAACACGCACAATAGCCCAAACGGCGGGGTTATGTCCAAGAATATGCATTTTCATTTTATGCTTCCAACTAGCAAAATTAGTACCATCAAAGTAAGGACCTCTACGGTGATAATTTCCCTCGCTAGACGCCATACTCTCCTAGGTTGTGAAACCAAGGCTATGACCAACAAAAGCTATGGAGATCAAAGCAAATGGAGACCAAAGCTCTGATACCACTTGTAGGATCGAAAGTATGTCTAGAGGGGGGTGATTAGACTACTTGACCAAATAAAAACTTAACCTTTTCCCAATTTTAGTTCTTGGCAGATTTTAGCTATTGTAGGACAAGTCAAGCAATCATCACACAATTCAAGCAAGCATGCAAAGAGTATATTGGCAGCGGAAAGTAAAGCATGCAACTTGCAAGAATGTAAAGGGAAGGGTTTGGAGAATTCAAACGCAATTGGAGACACGGATGTTTTTCCCGTGGTTCGGATAGGTGGTGCTATCCTACATCCACGTTGATGGAGACTTCAACCCACAAAGGGTAACGGTTGCGCGAGTCCACGGAGGGCTCCACCCACAAAGGGTAACGGTTGCGCGAGTCCACGAAGGGCTCCACCCACAAAGGGTCCATGAAGAAGCAACCACCCACAAAGGGTCCACGAAGAAGCAACCTTGTCTATCCCACCATGGCCATCGCCCACAAAGGACTTGCCTCACTAGCGGTAGATCTTCACGAAGTAGGCGATCTCCTTGCCCTTACAAACTCCTTGGTTCAACTCCACAATCTTGTCGGAGGCTCCCAAGTAACACCTAGCCAATCTAGGAGACACCACTCTCCAAGAAGTAACAAATGGTGTGTAGGTAATGAACTCCTTGCTCTTGTGCTTCAAATGATAGTCTCCCCAACACTCAACTCTCTCTCATAGGATTTGGATTTTGTGGAAAGAAGATTTGAGTGGAAAGCAACTTGGGAAGGCTAGAGATCAAGATTCATATGGTAGGAATGGAATATCTTGGTCTCAACACATGAGTAGGTGGTTCTCTCTCAGAACATATGAGTTGGAATTGTGTATGTGTTCTGATGGCTCTCTCCACGAATGAAGAGGAGGTGGAGGGGTATATATAGCCTCCACACAAAATCCAACCGTTACACACAGTTTTCCAATCTCGGTGGGACCGAATCAACAAACTCGGTCGGACCGAAAATGTAAACCTAGTGACCGTTAGAGATTTTCGGTGGGACTGACATGCAACTCGGTAGGACCGATATGGTTAGGGTTTGCGCATAACGTAATCTCGGTGAGACCGATTACACAAACTCGGTGGGACTGAATTTGGTAATTAGCTAACCAAAGAGTTGGTCAGGCAAACTCGGTGGGACCGATTTGCTCTTTCGGTGAGACCGAAAAGTTACAAAAAGGAAACACTGAATTTACATTGCAATCTCGGTGGGACCGATTCGCTCTTTCGGTGAGACCGAAAAGTTACGAAAGGGAAACAGAGAGTTTGCAATCCCATCTCGGTGAGACCGAGATCCCTATCGGTAGAACCGAATTGCTAGGGTTTGGCAGTGGCTTATGACAAGTGAAACTCGGTGGCGCCGGATAGAAAGAATCGGTATGACCGAGTTTGGCTTAAGGTTTAGGTCATATGTGGATATGGGAAAGTAGTTGAGGGTTTTGGAGCATATCACTAAGCACATGAAGCAAGAGGCTCATTAAGCAACACCTCATCCCTCCTTGATAGTATTGGCTTTTCCTAAAGACTCAATGTGATCTTGGATCACTAAAATATAAAATGAAGAGTCTTGAGCTTTTGAGCTTGAGCCAATCCTTTGTCCTTAGCATTTTGAGGGTTCCACTTTCACATCCATGCCATGCCAATCATTGAGTTTCCTGAAATAGTCATCTTGGAATAGCATTAGCTCAATGAGCTATATGTTGTTATGAATTACCAAAACCACCTAGGGATAGTTGCACTTTCAGCACCTCGCTTGTAGCTTCCTCATCAGCTACTAGCATATTTAAACTGGCGCCTCCCAATTAAGCCCGACGAGCCAGAAAAGCCTGGCGCGGCATTGGGAACTGTGCAATATGGCTCTGCACATAAAGTGCTAGTACTCTACTACTCTGTAGCTTGTGGCATTGCACACATGGACTTCACACCATTATTGGCTCCATAAAAGAAATTCCTCTTGACGTGATTTTTTTTGTTTTGAAACGGAGGCAAGAGCTTTGCCTCATCTCATTCATAAAGAAGGAACTACTAACAAAGTTCGATGAGATCCATTACACCTCCATAAATGGAAGCGAAAAGTCTAGTCTCGTTGTATCAAATAACTCAAATGTTCCACCCCCGCGGTAACCGTCGCTGATAAACAGGCTGCTAGTATGTGCGTGAGAGGAGCGGCTGAGTAGGCTAGCTACGCACTTGAATAGAGCACCGAGAGTACCCACTACGCAGGTGTACTTTCCCTACATTGATAGTATAGCGATGGTTCTAGAGAATAGTAGTACCCTCCACTTCCAACTTTAGCTCCTTGGCCGTGAGATTCAAGAGTTCAAAACGGGTGCACTATACTAGAAGTACAATACATTGCACTACTAGTTAAGAAAGTAGTACTAGTACTGCTACAGTACGAGTACGTAGTAAATAATAGCCTCACCCCTTCGCTAAGGAATGATCGAGGAGCTACAGTTGGAAGGGATGAGGCCCTGTGGTTACTACGCTCTTATGTCCTCCTTGCCAGTTCTCCTCCCCCTGAAGAGAAGGCAGTTCGTCGCTGCTCCCATGGATTCGCCAGGTGGTTCTCCTCCTCGTCGAGGCTGGGAGACCTTGGACGATGATCCTCTGGGAGAAATCAAACGCTGCTGCGACGTCCTCACTACTACAAGACTCGATGCTTCCTGCACCAACTTTTTTAAGACGGTGCTTAAACAGGCTTGGGAAAAGGCCATGCTTGTTGGTCGTCCATGCGTCCTCAAGGAGAAGGTTCTTCTATCGGACAATCCTTCGAACAGTTCACCGCTCCCTAGCCATGGTTGCACGTTGACTTCGCTAGAGTTGCCGACATTGAGAGGTAGTCGGATTTTGTCCGATGAGCAGGTCAGTCATGGAGTTTGATCATGTAGCACTTAGTTATTCCATTTCCATCCCGCAATTTCTCCGCCGCCCACCATCTTATATATAGGTCTAGGTTGGTGCCAACAAAGATTGGCTTGCATACCTCCGGCTGGATACCACCATCATTTTGCACAACATCCATAGCCGTGTGGCCGTTCCCGTAGACCCCTTCTCCACCATTGGGATCGGCCTTCCAGACTAGCTGGGCTTGAATACGTATGATGCCGCCTACATGAGATTGAAGAAGATAGCAATTGTGGACCCGCCGATAAAACAATGCGGCTACGATGATTACTATCACATCGCGGTGTTCGACATAAGGATTGCCATCAATGCAAGAGGCAGTAACGACAGAGGCTGGCGCATGTTGGTCTCGGCAGATTTGTACCCCTACACGTTCGAAGATGTTGTGCACAATCTAGGTTGCATCTTCACGGTGACAAGCCAGGGGACTTGTTTCATCTGGTTTCCATCCTATAGTACGAGAGATTACAAACGGAATGCGCAAACCATCATTTGCATCCCTAACGGCACTTCATTATTTTGTAGGGACCAGTCATCCCCCGATCAAAATAAGATCGCCGATCTTGGATGTGCATTTCCATCCATGATTCGGTCTAACCTAGAACCTTGTAGCTGACTTTGGCATATTGGGATCAACTATCTTAGTAGTCGTTACCCATGGTACCACTGATGTGCAACATGGTCACACAATCTACCACGACCGGACCTTCACCATCTACACAGGTATTCCATTCTCTCATTGTTGTGTGTTAGAGTAGTAGAGTAGCGGTACTTGTTAGTTATTTTGTTTTCTTGACTGGGACATGTTTACTATACTAGTAGTACAATTTAGTATTATATTTTTTTAACCCTCTCTCCTTCTCTTTCATTGTTGTACTACTTACTAGTACTAGTAGGAGTACTTTTTACCTTGGAGGACACGTATAGCTAGCTAGGCCCTTGAAGACTTGAACCCACTAGCTCCCACCATTTTTGTTTTTCCATGTCTTACTATCTCATCCATGTAGCCAAGAATGGCTATATATAATAAGTCGGTTATTTTTCTTTATCTATACCGGAGTAGTACTATTTTTGCTTCATGGTATTACTGACCGCCATATTTGAGCATAACATTATTTACATGGACCTTGACTATGTACGTCACCATGTGTCCAGATGTAAGATGTCGCGTGTACCAGATGAACGGCTCCGAGTTTGACCCCATTGATGCTACATGGGTGCCGAGGAACACTCTTGGAGAGTACTCGCTTTTCATTGGGGACAACTACCCCATTGTGAAGCGGATGCCACCTTCCATGCACGACACCGAAGGCTTGCCGTTCATGAAGCATGGTAGTGTATTCAGTGCGCACCACCGGATGAACAACATGTTGGGACACACTATCCTTGATTTATGCCGCTTCAGCTTGGATGAGTCTCCATCTTGTGGAACCGGACTAGAAAGGTGCGACAATGATTCCCGTTGCCCACCGCTATGGATCGTGCCATCCATGAAGAACAGCTGGGACTGGAACCTGGAGGAGGACATGTAGCCCATCTATAACATGTAAGTGGAGTATGGTAAATTGTGAATGGTAGCACTGTGAATATATGTAGACTAGTCGTACCCAAATTTATCACATGAAGTGGAGATGAACTTCTGTGGCATACTGGCATTTCTCCTTTAGAATTTAATACTAGTAAATGTGTTATGTGTAAGTGTAACTTGTGTGGTTGTTGCGTGGGCTCCAACATGCTCTTTGAGAAAAAAAGGTGGCACAACTTTGGATATAGGTGACGTGGCGGCATCATACAGTAGCATCGTTCGCTACAAGTTGTAGTATACTCGTACTAGGCAACATCTCCTATAAAACCTTGCACTTGGCTCTTTGCCTCTTCGGGAGGTTCAACAGTACGTACTCGTGTGAACCTTGCACTTGGCTCTTCGCCTCTTCGGAAGGTCCAACAATGATGATACTAGAGTACAATATGCTTCTGGCAATCTGACACCGATTGAACTATTGCACGTCCACCGCGAGGGCGAGGGAGAGGGAGAGGGTGCTGTAGTAAAAATCCTCTCGTCGTCATGCGAGCCACCGCGCGCATGGGCGAGGGAGAGGCGTAGTAAGCAAGCTTCTCCTTGTTCGGTGAGTTGACAGGACACATCAAAGCGGTACTAGTACTAGTCCATACTGCGTCCTTTCCCATTAATATGGCTTAATTTGAAACGAGAAAAATACACTGGCGGTCAACGTATGTAACTATGCGCTCTTTACGGTCACTATATAGTTTTGCGGTGATTATACGATCACTAGCTCATCGTAGAGCACCGTATTGCACCCTACTGACCGTCCACATAGTCAACGTGGCACTTTGTTGACTGGTTAAATTGACACCCAGTTTCTGGGTTCCACCTGTCAGTTGGCGGAGCAAAGAAATCAGTTAAACAAAACTTTACGCAGGCGCGGCAGGTGTCCAACCCTTGTGCGCGAACCACCCTGGCTGTGTATGTGAGTGCATGCACGTGTACTCCCTCGGTCTTCCAACAAAGAGTGTACATCGTCTCAAAAACAAAGAGTGTACATCTACACTTCCAATGCATTTAGCCTTTAATCTAATCGATATTGATTGACTAATGCACCAACTTGTGCTCTAGCTATAGGCTACATGTATATCCTTAATTACAGCATGCAACAACTTTCATTTAATCTTCTTCTCTCAATGGTCGCATGCACACATAAGTCTACTACTTTTGGGCGTTTATTATGCCATGGTCAATGTGTAAATCTCTATATGTACAGTCTTTCATGGACGTAGGGAGTAGTTTAAGCACTTGAGCGTGAGCGTGTGTGTTGCGTCATGTGCTGTGTGCCGCATGGGTGCGTGAGTGTTGCGTGCGTCCATGTGTACGTGTGAGTGTTGCATGTTGGATGCATGCATGAGGCTTTTACTCCCTCCCATTGACATGTTCATATTTCAAGCTTCATTAAAACGTTGCATGCAAGAATTAAGAGATAACTCACCAATGTGTGTAAAAATTCTGGTCATTTGTTCCTCACACATGCATTCCAGTTAATACGTTCGTAAACACAATTTTCTTGAGGAAAACGAGCCCATTATTTAGTACTTTGAGAAAAAAATCTTCGGGCACTCATCATTTACTACTACATTGGTTGATGATTTTCTTATTGACCTGTATATAAACCTTCGTCCTGGTTTAATGGTCCCCTTCGTACTTAGTGTAAAATTTTTGTGGCGCCCCAAGACCGACGCTCCAGATGCCTTCCATGTTTTGCGTGTCAGCTATGTTAGTTATTTGTTTGTGGCATTTCATTATGTCATCATGAGCATTGCATTCACATGTTTCTTAAAATGTGCATCCGTTCACAGTGCCATTTCTCTCTGTTGCCATCATTGACCGTTCCGAGACCAATCGGGTTTTTCGAGTCCCTCTTGTCTGACCATCTAACCCCCCTTGCCTCCATGACATTTTGTCAGGCCCCCTTGTCTTTGTCGACCTCTCTCAGACCCCTCGCGTGCGCGTCCAAAACTTGCCCCAGACCCGAACCGCTCGGTCGTTATCGTTGGGTCCGGATCATCCCCAAACATCCCTAAAACATCTTCGGTTCATTATTTGATCTTCCTAACCTATTTATCCAAGACCGTCCGATTAAAATCGGAGGGTCCATCTAGCCCCTAAACTTCCACGTACCTATATATAGCCGTCAAACCCTAGCCCCCGCTGTCCAATCCACCGCATTCCCATCGCGCCGCCACCAACCTACCACCTCTCTCCTGTATCCCTCGGGATCCCTGTGGCGACCCGACCCGAATGGATCAAGTCTACTATGCTCCGGTGTCATCCCTGGATCAGTAATGCTGACACCACATAGTACTTCGAAGGATTTATAGCAGAGTTGCAATCACACACTTATTACATCGATGTCTCAAAGAGAACTTATTACAATAAATATGGCTTAAGGCCATCTAGTGTCGAAAACAGTGGAAGACTCGGAAGATAAATGGGTCCATCAACTCCAACGGCATCACTGAGTATAGAACCACGACCTAAAAGCACCTTACTCGTCGTCTGAAAAGTCTGCAACATGAGAAGTTGCAGCCCGAAAACGGGTCAGCACATGGAATATGCTGGCAATGTAACACATAGAGAGTAATGGAATGAAACAGCTATACTACATGCATATATGGCTGGTGGAAAGCTCTATGGTTACAGTTTTGCGTAAAGCCAATTTTTCCCTACTGCAAAGGAATAAATTTATTAACTATCATGGTAGTGGTTAAACATCGAGAATGGTTGACAGCATTCTGATCCCAATTAAGTGAACAATTAAAACCCAACAACATTAATTAGAGTAACATGATGAGATTCACATGATATTCAAGTACTAGATACTCAAGTTGTCCATAACCGGGGACATGGCTAATCATGATTAGTTTATACACTCTGCAGAGGTTTGCGCACTTTTCCCCACAAGACTCGATCGCCTCCGTTTGGTTTCTCGCACTACAGGGTGTTTGAGAAGACGGATGACCGAGACACAGTCTTTCAGAAGCGCTAGCACCTTACATGTGGGTAGACCGTACCACCTATAACCCCTACATCTGCTAGTCTACCTGTAAGAGTTCGCACGACTTAATCAACTATGCCAGAGCCCATAATGGCTTGTGGGTGCACACGGAAGTTACTAGCATGAATGATCTTATGATCCCTTTGAGCCTGGGTGGCGGTCCGAAATAAAACAGGCAAGTCCTGATAGACATCAGGTGCCTCAATCCACCCAGATGTGTGTTTAAGTTGCCACCTTAGATAAACCATTAAAATTAATAAACTCACATCTGTCATGGATATCACTCACCCAATCCACGTCTACTAGCATAGCATGGCATAATAAGCAAACGTAGAAGTAACTCCCAAAGGTTTCATAATAATACAGGTAATAGGTACTACCTCATCTACTTCCCATCCCACAATTTAATTAGATCCTAATCATGCAATGTGTGAGGATTGATCTAATGCAATAAAACATGGGTTGTAGAAAAGGTATGATCAAAGTGTTACTTGCCTTGCTGATGATCCGCGAGACCTAGGGTTTCGACGTAACAAGCGGCGCAATCCGGGTGATCTATTGCAGACAAACAACAAGCACACAATAAGTACTCATCTAATGCACAGGTAAAACTCGAACAAGAGAACGAACCAGAAAGTTCAACTTAAGAACTCCGGTTGCAAAGAAAGAACGAACCGAACCAAGAAACGGAAACAAACGGCGGAAGAAAACAACTCGGTTCTAGCAAGTTGAATCTAGGTCAAATTTTACCGGGGCAAAAGCTTGTTTAAGTTGATTAGACAGAACGGCGGTTTCGAAACGAAACTCCAGGCGCTTGAATCACCTGATTCCGATAAACGAGCGAGAAGAAAGACTAGAACGAAGATCGGATCTGAGATCACGATCGCGGAATAAATCCGACGAAAAGAAAGAAAGAACGGTTAAACGAACGGACGTTCGTTAACCGAGAATAACCGGTGATCACGTTCGTTAAGACGAAGGGTCCGGTGAACGCTCGCTAAACAACTAAACCGAAGAAAATGAAAAGGAAACCGATCTAGGGTTTCGGAAAAGAAAACCGAAACAAAGAACCGGAAAAGAAACCGGAAAAGAAATGGAACGGTTCTTTTAAGAAAAACCAAACCGAGGCGAGGAAAAAGAGAGAGGCGCGGTGCGGCTACCTCGACGAGGCTCGGCGAGGGGCTCCGGCGGCGGCGGGGTACAAGGGCGGCGGCGGCGCTAGGGCGGCGGCGGCAAAGCGGCGGCGGCGGCGCTAGGGCGGCGGCGGCTGCGGCTGCCGCTGCTGCTGCTTGGGGCGGCGGGCTGGTGTGGGGAGGAGAGGGGGGTGGCTAGGTATTTATACTAGGAGGGGGGTTTGGGGTGTATTTATATAGGTGGGGGGGATTACTTGGGGTAGGGGGCAAGCAAAAGAGGGAAAACAAAACAAGGAAAGGGGGGGCTAACCGGCCTAGAGAGAGGGACTCGGCCTAGAGCGAGGGAGGCGGCGGCCTGGCGCTGCGCCTGGCGCGCGCGCTGGCTGGGGAGGCGGCTGGCCGGCTGGGCCTTTGGCCCGGCTGGCCTTGGCCCAGGCGGGCGCTGGCTCTCTCTTTTTTTTAAGTTCCGCGCGCAGGAAAACAAAGAAAAAGAAACTAAACGAACTCCAAAAAATTCTAAAGTAAATTTTCCCCGACTCCTAAAAATGAGTCGAACAAAATGAACTTTACTCCGGACCTAAAATGCAATTTTCGAAAACACGCATTTTTCCCTATCCAAATAAAATGCAAATAAACACCGGAAAAACAAAATTTTGATTTATTCATTAGATCTTCATTTTTCCTTACTTTGGGAAAGTCATATTATTCCCTCTCTCATTTTTTTATTGGAAAAAATAATTGAAGATGAAATAAATAAATCAAATGATCCTCTTTTCAAATTCGAGAAAACTCTCAAATATGAAAATAACGAAATCTCCAACTCTCTCCGAAGGTCCTTGAGTTGCGTGAAATTTCTAGGATCAACCAAAATGCAAGAAAATATGCTATGTATGATGATCTAGTGTATAACATTCCAAATTGAAAATTTGGGATGTTACAAACCTACCCCCCCTTAAGATGAATCTCGCCCTCGAGATTCGGGTTGGCTAGAAAATAGGTGAGGGTGGTCCTTGAGCAAATCTTCTTCTCTTTCCCAGGTGGCTTCATCCTCTGAGTGGTGGTCCCACTGAACTTTGCAAAACTTGATAACCTTGCTGCGGGTAACTCTGCTGGCATAATCGAGAATCTTGACTGGCTTCTCCTCATACGTTAAGTTGTCCTTCAATTGAATCGCTTCGAGTGGCACGGTATCTCTTAGCGGTACCTCCGCCATCTCGGTGTGACATTTCTTCAGCTGAGAAACATGGAATACATCATGAACTCCTGACAGTCCCTCTGGTAATTCCAACTTATAAGCGACTTCTCCCATACGTTGCAAGATCTTATACGGTCCAACGAAACGCGGTGCTAACTTTCCCTTAACTCCAAAGCGCTTAACTCCTCGAAGTGGGGATACTCGGAGATAAACTCTGTCTCCAGTTTCGTAAACTGTCTCCTTGCGTTTTGAATCTGCGTAGCTCTTCTGCCTGGACTGGGCTACCTTGAGCCTATCGCGAATCAACTTAACTTTCCGTTCAGACTCCTTAATCAAATCTGGTCCAAAGAATTGACGGTCTCCAACTTCGTCCCATGACAACGGTGTCCTGCACCTCCTTCCATATAAAGCTTCGAAAGGTGCCATCTTCAAACTGGTTTGGTAACTGTTGTTATAAGAAAACTCCGCATACGGCAGGTTATCGTCCCAGCTAGATCCATAATCTAGTGCACAAGCTCTCAGCATATCTTCCAAAATCTGATTGACTCTCTCGGTCTGTCCATCTGTCTGCGGATGAAAAGCTGTGCTGAACTCTAGTCTGGTTCCTAAAGTTTCATGCAACTGATTCCAAAACTTTGAGGTAAATTGGGTTCCTCTATCTGATACGATACTCCTCGGAACTCCATGCAAACAAACGATCCTAGTCATGTATATCTTTGCCAACTTAGCACTGGTGTAAGTGGTCTTAACTAGAATAAAATGTGCTACCTTTGTCAAACGATCAATTACTACCCATATCGAGTCATAGCCTGATTTTGTCCTGGGTAGTCCTGTGATAAAATCCATGCCTATCTTATCCCACTTCCATTCGGGTGTCGGCAATGGTTGTAACAATCCTGCTGGCTTCTGATGCTCTGCCTTTACTCTCTAACATACGTCACAAACTGCTACATATGCTGCAATATCCTTCTTCATTCCGGTCCACCAGAATGTTTCCTTCAAATCCAAATACATCTTGGTATTCCCTGGGTGAATCGAATACGTTGAATCATGTGCCTCTTGCAAAATCAACTTCCTGATCTCCGGGTCGTTTGGCACATAAACACGGTCCTCAAACCACAAGGTATCGTGCTCATCCTCATGAAATCCCTTTGCTTTTCCTTCGCTCAATTTCTCTTTTATAGCAGCAATCTCCTTGTCAGATTTCTGAGCTTCTCTGATTTTATCCATCAATGTTGACTGAATCTCCAATGTTGCTACATAGCCTCTCGGAACTATTTCCAAACATAGCTCACGAAGGTTTTCTGCTAACTCCTTGGGTATTTTCCCCGTCATTAGAGTATTGACATGGCTCTTACGGCTCAATGCGTCAGCTACCACATTAGCTTTCCCGGGATGGTAATGCAATCTCATGTCATAATCCTTGATGAGCTCCAACCATCTCCTTTGTCTGAGGTTCAACTCCTTCTGCGTGAAAATGTACTTCAAACTCTTGTGATCCGTGTACAGCTCACAATGATTTCCAATGAGGAAATGTCTCCATGTCTTCAATGCATGCACTACGGCTGCTAACTCCAAATCATGCGTGGCGTAATTCAACTCATGAGGCTTCAGTTGTCGTGAAGCATACGAAACAACTCTTCCTTCCTGCATAAGCACTGCTCCAAGTCCTCGACATGAAGCGTCACAATACACCTCATAATCCTTGGTCTGATCTGGCAAAATCAATACTGGTAAGGTAACCAAGCGTTTCTTCAATTCCTAGAAACTAGCCTCACACTCCTCAGTCCATTTGAACTTAGTATCCTTCTTCAACAATCCAGTCATAGGCTTTGCAATCTTTGAAAAGTTCTCAATGAATCTCCGGTAGTATCCTGCGAGTCCAAGAAAACTCCGGATCTCTCCAACTGTTGTTGGTGATTCCCATTCGGTTACGGTCTCAACCTTAGTGGGGTCAACTGCTATACCTTCTCCGGATATAACGTGTCCGAGGAATCCAACTTCCTTCAACCAAAACTCACATTTGCTGAATTTGGCGTATAACTGATGTTCCCTTAGTTTCTCCAAAACCAAACGCAAATGTTCCTTATGCTCCTCTTCATTCTTTGAATAAACCAGGATGTCATCAATGAACACTACGACGAACTTATCCAAAAACTCCATAAACACTTTGTTCATCAGGTTCATAAAATAGGCAGGTGCGTTAGTCAATCCAAATGACATAACGGTATACTCATACAATCCATATCTCGTGGTGAATGCTGTCTTAGGTATGTCCTGCTCCCGAATCTTCAACTGATGGTACCTTGATCGCAAATCGATCTTGGAAAACACTTTAGCTCCTTGCAAACGATCAAACAGATCATTAATCATTGGCAGTGGGTACTTATTCTTGATGGTTACTTCATTCAATCCCCGATAATCTACAACCATCCTTAATGATCCATCCTTCTTTTCCACTAGAAGTACGAGTGATCCCCAAGGCGAAGAACTTGGGCGAATGTAACCTTTATCCAATAACTCCTTAATCTGATTCTTAATTTCCACCAAATCCCTTGCTGGCATCCGGTACGGTCGCTTCGATATTGGGCCTGTACCTGGCAATAACTCAATCAAAAACTCAATGTCTCTATCCGGTGGCATGCCTGGTAATTCCTCAGGAAATACATCAGGAAAATCCTTTACCACTGGTACTTCTTCTTGCACAACTCCTGTTAGGCAGTTTACTTGTGTCCTGTTTGGCACATGCCGGGATACATACTTGATCCTTGTTCCTTCTGGTGTGGTAAGCAAAATTGACTTACTAGCGCAATCGATGTTTCCTCCATACATCAACAGCCAATCCATACCAAGAATCACATCCAGACCTTGAGATTCCAATACTATTAGGTCTGTGGGAAACACATAGTTACCAATCCTTAATGGTAACCGATCACACCATCGTCTAGCCATAAACTCCGCTCCTGGTGAGCTTACTAACATGGTGACCCAAGGGCTTGGGTTGGCAGGTTATTTTTATCCACAAATCCCCTTGATATATATGAATGCGATGCACCAGTGTCAAAAAGAACGAGTGCAGTAAATGACTTAACCAAAAACTTACCGATTACTGCATCGGGCTGATCTTCAACCTCCTCCATATTAACGTGGTTCACCTGTCCCCTATTGAAAGGGTTCGGCTTCTTCCCAGAGCTTCCATTGCCATTTCCATTCTGGCCTTCAGGACATTCATTGGCATAGTGTCCGGTTTTGGAACACTTGAAATAGGTGACTTGACTTAGGTCTCTCTTGGTTGGGGTCGATGGGGTGGTCCGGTTCTGGCCGTTGCTTCCTCCATTCCCATTACCATTCTTGTGGCCATTGTGGTTGTGCGAACTACCTCCTCCATGGGTGTGCTGAAACTGAAATCCCGGTTTAGGGGCAAAACGGGGCTTCTGCTGGGCTCCAGAGTTATACTTCCCCTGTCCATACTTCCTCTTACGGTTCTCAATCTGCTGTTGCTTTCCTTCAATCATGATGGACGATCTACCAACTCCTGGTAGTTGTTGAAACTTGCTACCATCAATTTCATGCTTAGTTCATCATTCAGTCCTTCCAGAAACTTCTCCTGCTTAGCTGCATCCGTAGCAACGTCATCTGGGGCATAACGTGCTAACTTGCTGAAATCGTCAACGTACTGGCTAACTGTCCTTCCTCCTTGGCGTAAGTTGCGAAACTCACGCTTCTTCATGGCCATAGCTCCTGCTGAAACATGGGCAGTGCGAAAAGCTTGCTGAAACTGATCCCATGTGACAGTGTCAACTGGGTAAGTGGCTGTGAAATTCTCCTACCATGCTGCCGCGGGTCCGTCAAGCTGGTGAGCGGCAAACTTCACTTTCTCACCATCCGTGCATCCTGCAGTGGTCAACTCCCTTCCTATCTTGCGGAGCCAATCGTCTGCTACTATTGGCTCGGTGCTACTGGAAAACACCGGCGGATTCAGCCTAAGGAAACGGGCTAAGTGGTCAACAGGTGGTGGTGGTGGTGGTGGGTTGTTGTTGTTGTTCTGCTGGTTCTGGACTAACATCTGCATCAATTGATTCTGCTACTGGATCAACTGAGTGAGCTCCGGTGGGAATCCATTGTCACGTCTCGGAGGCATCTGAGGGTTTAGAAGAGATGAGAATTAAGAATAGAGTGAGGTCTAAAGGGAAAACACTACCCCAATGCACATGAGCAAATGTACACAAAATCACTTCATTCAATCAAACAAGGGCTTACAATCGGTCTAAAACTATCGCAAAAGTGCTCGACTATAATGTTTACAGGGGGGAAATGCTACTACTATCTGGTGGTCATCTAGAAATTTGAACCGGTGGAAGACTCCATGGTATCTGCTCCGGGTTCGTCTTCAAAGTCGGGTTCACTTGGATCCGAATCGGTGTCGTTGATGATGATGTAGTTGTCCGGACATGCGACGTACTCATCTTCCTTCCTGGATGCTAACTTCCCCTTGAGTTCTTCAATCTCCTGCTTAAGATCGTTATTGTGTCTCGCTAGAGCTACGATCTCATCCATGTAGTCCTTGTGTGTAGACTTCAGTTCTCCTTCTAGCTCGATGATCCTTGCCTTCGCATTCTTCAACTCTATCATATCATTGCACATCTGGTTCTCGTGGCATCGAATGTGCTGGTTTAACTCCTGGATGAAAGATGCAATGGATCTATCCTTCTTGGTGCTGAATAACTCCCATTGTTCATCACGGCGTCCGCAAATCTGGTAGATAGTGTCCTTGAGGTCTTCTTGATAAACTTCTCCAATGCGTCCCATGGTGATATGAGCTGCCATGCTCCTTCCCAGACTCCAGGTTGGTGCATTGAAAACACTATCTATGGGCTTCGTGATTGGCGCGAATGTCCTTCCCGGAACGTGAGCTTGAATCTTCCAGCGCTCCTCTTCAGGCAGAGTGGCGTTGAAGGTTCCCGTGAAGCTTGGTAATCCAATGTTCAGGTACTTGGTGACTTCCTTCAGGTGAAATCCAAATGGTGTGCCTTCATCCGGTTGAGCGTACTTAATCTTCGCGTTCGTCATCCTAAAAGAGTAGAAAAGACGAGGAGTTAGAAAATGAGAAGAGAATGGTGATCTATGGCTTTAACTTAGTGGTCGTGTCCTACAGTCAGCGTGTGCTCTGATACCATCTCTGTGGCGACCCGACCCGAATGGATCAAGTCTACTGTGCTCCGGTGTCATCCCTGGATCAGTAATGCTGACACCACACAGTACTTCGAAGGATTTATAGAAGAGTTGCAATCACACACTTATTACATCGATGTCTCAAAGAGAACTTATTACAATAAATATGGCTTAAGGCCATCTAGTGTCGAAAACAGCGAAAGACTCGGAAGATAAATGGGTCCATCAACTCCAACGGCATCACTGAGTATAGAACCACGACCTAAAAGCACCTTACTCGTCGTCTGAAAAGTCTGCAACATGAGAAGTTGCAGCTCGAAAACGGGTCAGCACATGGAATATGTTGGCAATGTAACACATAGAGAGTAATGGAATGAAACAGCTATACTACATGCATATATGGCTGGTGGAAAGCTCTATGGTTACAGTTTTGCGTAAAGCCAGTTTTTCCCTACTGCAAAGGAATAAATTTATTAACTATCATGGTAGTGGTTAAACATCGAGAATGGTTGACAGCATTCCGATCCCAATTAAGTGAACAATTAAAACCCAACAACATTAATTAGAGTAACATGATGAGATTCACATGATATTCAAGTACTAGATACTCAAGTTGTCCATAACCGGGGACACGGCTAATCATGATTAGTTTATACACTCTGCAGAGGTTTGCGCACTTTTCCCCACAAGACTCGATCGCCTCCGTTTGGTTTCTCGCACTACAGGGTGTTTGAGAAGACGGATGACCGAGACACAGTCTTTCAGAAGCGCTAGCACCTTACATGTGGGTAGACCGTACCACCTATAACCCCTACATCTGCTAGTCTACCCGTAAGAGTTCGCACGACTTAATCAACTATGCCAGAGCCCATAATGGCTTGTGGCTGCACACGGAAGTTACTAGCATGAATGATCTTATGATCCCTTTGAGCCTGGGTGGCGGTCCGAAATAAAACAGGCAAGTCCTGATAGACATTAGGTGCCTCAATCCACCCAGATGTGTGTTTAAGTTGCCACCTTAGATAAACCATTAAAATTAATAAACTCACATCTGTCATGGATATCACTCACCCAATCCACGTCTACTAGCATAGCATGGCATAATAAGCAAACGTAGAAGTAACTCCCAAAGGTTTCATAATAATACAGGTAATAGGTACTACCTCATCTACTTCCCATCCCACAATTTAATTAGATCCTAATCATGCATTGTGTGAGGATTGATCTAATGCAATAAAACATGGGTTGTAGAAAAGGTATGATCAAAGTGTTACTTGCCTTGCTGATGATCCGCGAGACCTAGGGTTTCGACGTAACAAGCGGCGCAATCCGGGTGATCTATCGCAGACAAACAACAAGCACACAATAAGTACTCATCTAATGCATAGGTAAAACTCGAACAAGAGAACGAACCAGAAAGTTCAACTTAAGAACTCCGGTTGCAAAGAAAGAACGAACCGAACCAAGAAACGGAAACAAACAGCGGAAGAAAACAACTCGGTTCTAGCAAGTTGAATCTAGGTCAAATTTTACTGGGGCAAAAGCTTGTTTAAGTTGATTAGACGGAACGGCGGTTTCGAAACGAAACTCCAGGCGCTTGAATCACCTGATTCCGATAAACGAGCGAGAAGAAAGACTAGAACGAAGATCGGATCTGAGATCACGATCGCGGAATAAATCCGACGAAAAGAAAGAAAGAACGGTTAAACGAACGGACGTTCGTTAACCGAGAATAACCGGTGATCACGTTCGTTAAGACGAACGGTCCGGCGAACGCTCGCTAAACAACTAAACCGAAGAAAACGAAAAGGAAACCGATCTAGGGTTTCGGAAAAGAAAACCGAAACAAAGAACCGGAAAAGAAACCGGAAAAGAAACGGAACGGTTCTTTTAAGAAAAACCGAACCGAGGCGAGGAAAAAGAGAGAGGCACGGCGCGGCTACCTCGACGAGGCTCGGCGAGGGGCTCCGGCGGCGGCGGGGTACAAGGGCGGCGGCGGCGCTAGGGCGGCGGCAGCAAAGCGGCGGCGGCGGCGCTAGGGCGGCGGCGGCGACTAGGCGGCGCGGCTGCGGCTGCTGCTGCTGCTGCTTGGGGCGGCGGGCTGGTGTGGGGAGGAGAGGGGGGGTGGCTAGGTATTTATACTAGGAGGGGGGGTTTGGGGTGTATTTATATAGGTGGGGGGGGATTACTTGGGGTAGGGGGCAAGCAAAAGAGGGAAAACAAAACAAGGAAAGGGGGGGCTAACCGGCCTAGAGTCCCTTTGGGACTCGGCCTAGAGCGAGGGAGGCGGCGGCCTGGCGCTGCGCCTGGCGCGCGCGCTGGCTGGGGAGGTGGCCGGCTGGCTGGGCCTTTGGCCCGGCTGGCCTTGGCCCAGGCGGGCGCTGGCTCTCTTTTTTTTTAAAGTTCCGCGCGCAGGAAAACAAAGAAAAAGAAACTAAACGAACTCCAAAAAATTCTAAAGTAAATTTTCCCCGACTCCTAAAAATGAGTCGAACAAAATGAACTTTACTCCGGACCTAAAATGCAATTTTTGAAAACACGCATTTTTCCCTATCCAAATAAAATGTAAATAAACACCGGAAAAACAAAATTTTGATTTATTCATTAGATCTTCATTTTTCCTAACTTTGGGAAAGTCATATTATTCCCTCTCTCATTTTTTTATTAGAAAAAATAATTAAAGATGAAATAAATAAATCAAATGATCCTCTTTTCAAATTCAAGAAAACTCTCAAATATGAAAATAACGAAATCTCCAACTCTCTCCGAAGGTCCTTGAGTTGCGTGAAATTTCTAGGATCAACCAAAATGCAAGAAAATATGCTATGCATGATGATCTAATGTATAACATTTCAAATTGAAAATTTGGGATGTTACAATCCCTTCCTGATCCATTCCCAACCAGATTCCCGACCAACTTCCTCGATTTCTGCCACCGCCCAACCCACGGCCTCCACCGCGCCACTGTCCATCGACCGAGCCAACCAGGGCTTCTCCTGCCCGAGCCCATGTCCTCGATCCACTCCACCCGAGGCCTCCTGCCTCCCCGACGCCCTCGCTCCACGCCGCAGCCCCACAGCCTCGCTTGAGGTCCAGATCGGGACGAACCTGAGCTCTCGAGCGAGACCGAGCTCCCCCATCTTCGTGCAGCGCCAGTGACGCCGAGCACAGCCTTGCCGGAGCCCCCCCAGCAGGAACTACTCGTCGCCCCTCTCCTTCCTCCCATTCTTCTTCTCTCTCTGCTCTAATCTCCCTCTCTTCCCTGTGTTCCCCTACAGGAGCACCAAACCATGACCACCGTCCCGCGCCCTCGGACCTCGATGAGAATCTCGCCCGTACCTCCTCTGCCCCGCGCCACGGACCCGCGTCCAGACTTCGTTCCCGCGCCGTTCCTCGCACACGGACCTCCCCGCTGCCGGTCCTCTTCCACACCACGCCGGCGCTGCCACTCCTCGTTTTGACCGGATCCAGCCGAGATCGACCCCGCCGCCTCGGATCCCGGCGACCCCAGTTCGCAGTCGCCGCGCCAAGTCCCGATGCCGCCCCGCCGTTGACCTTCAGCGCTGCCGATCTGCCCCTGTCGAGCAGAGAATGAATGAGCAGCCCGCTCATCCCCATTGACCGCAGCCGCGCATGGCCTCCCGCGCCCTGGGCCACTTCTTGCGCCAAGGCCCAGCGCAGCCACCATCCCCAGCTGACCTGTTGGCCCAACGTGAGCCTCCATTTCCCCTTCTCTTGTTGGGCCAGACAGATTCGGCCCGTTGATGTTTTTTTCCACTGACTGCGATTTTAGCTTTATCCGTAGAATTTCAGAATTGTAGAAAACCCCCCCAAGCTTCATGCATTTAATAACTCACAAATCGTGCTTCAAATTAAAATGGTTTAAACATGTAAAATGCTTAGAATTTCATCTAGTTTCTTAATATGCTACATTTCATTCATGTTAAAAATGTTAAAAATGTTGTTTGCATTAATTTTCATAAATAGCATTTTAAAATGCTTTATTTTGTAACTAAATAACCATAGCTCCATTTTAATATAGTTTATATGCAAATGGGGTAGAAAGATGCCTAGTTTAACATGGTGAACTCATCTTGCTTGTTTAACAACTCTAAAATATGGTTTAGGGCAGAACAGTAACAAATTCATAATATGCATATGGGGATTTTCCAGATTTGATGTTTGTTATTTCCGGCCTCATTTAAACTTGTTTAAATATATAGTTTATTATGATTCACCTCTTGCCATGTTAACCAATATTTAGTATTATTGAGTACATAAACGGGAGAGAACTAAATAAATGAATGTGGTGTTTTGTCGATATGCAACTCGTTGCATATTGAGCTCCACTTAATTTGTAGTATTGTTTGTGCACTTTGTCATGCCATGCATCATTAAACCGTACATGCATCATACTTGGTTGTGCATTATGCCATGTTTATGCTTGTGTGTTTACCATGTTGCTTGGTTCTTTCCGATTTGCTTCCCTCGTTAGCTTTGGTTTCATTTTGGAGTTGTGAGGATTCATTCGACTACGTCCGTTTGTCTTCTTCATGGACTCGTTATTCTTCCTTGCGGAATCTCAGGCAAGATGACCATTACCCTCGATATCACTTCTATCTTTGCTTGCTAGTTGTCCGTTCTATCGCTATGCCGCGCTACCTACCACTTGTTATATCATGCCTCCCTTATTGCCATGTCAAGCCTCTAACCCACCTTCCTAGCAAACTGTTGTTTGGCTAAGTTACCGCTTTTGCTCAGCCCCTCTTATAGCGTTGCTAGTTGCACGTGCCTTGCAGTTTGTTCCATGTTGGAACATGGATATGTTGGGATATCACCTTATCTCTTATTTTAATTAATGCATCTATATACTTGGCAAAGGGTGGAAGGCTTGGCCTTTTGCGCGGTGTTTTGTTCCACTCTTGTCACCTTAGTTTCCGTCATACCGGTGTTATGTTCCTTGATTTTGTGTTACTTACACGGTTGGGGTTATGGGACCCCCTTGACAGTTCGCCTTGAATAAAACTCCCCCAGCAAGGCCCAACCTTGGTTTTACATTTGCCTAATAACCTATAACTTTCCCTTGGGATTGCAAACCAGAGGATCATCTTTATTTTAACCCCCCCCCCCCGGGCCAGTGCTCCTCTGAGTGTTGGTCCGAACCAGGCAACCTGCGAGGCCACCTCGGGGAAACTTGAGGGTTGGTTTTACTCGTAGCTTGACCTATCGAGTGTGTCCTGAGAATGAGATATGTGCAGCTCCTATCGGGATTTGTCTGCACATTCGGGCGGTCTTGTTGGTCTTGTTTTACCATTGCCGAGATGTCTTGTAACCGGTATTCCGAGACTGATCGGGTCTTTCCAGGAGAAGGAATATCCTTCGTTGATCGTGAGAGCTTGTGATGGGCTAAGTTGGGACACCCCTGCAGGGTATAAACTTTCGAGAGCCGTGCCCGCAGTTATGTGACAGATGGGAATTTGTTAATATCCGGTTGTAGAGAAGTTGACACTTGACTTAATTAAAATGAATGAACCGCGTGTGCAGCTGTGATGGTCTCTTTTCGGCGGAGTCCGGGAAGTGAACACGTTTTGTGTTATGTTTGAACGTAAGTAGTTTCAGGGTCACTTCTTGATCACTTCTAGCTTCACGTCTGTTGTGTAGCTTCTCATCTTACTCTTATTTGCGTATGTTAGCCACCATATTTGCTTAGCGCTTGCTGCAACTCCACCTCATTACCTTATCCTACCCATAAGCTTAAATAGTCTTGATCTCGCGGGTTTTGAGATTGCTGAGTCCTTGTGACTCATAGATACTACCAAAACAGCTGTAGGTGCCGATGATACCAGTGCAGGTGATGCTACCAAACTCAAGTGGGAGTTCGACGAGGACCTTGGTCGTTACTATATTTTGTTTCCTGATGATCAGTAGCGGAGCCCAGTTGGGACGATCGGGGATATAGCAGTTGGGTTTATCTTCCTTTTTCATTTGGTTGTCCGTAGTCGGACTATGAGTGTACCGTGATGTTGTATGACTTATTCGAATATTGTGTGACGTGGCGAGCGTAAGCCAACTCTCTCTATCCCTTTCTTATTCATTACATGGGATGTTGTGAAGATGACCCGTTTTGCGACAAAACCACTATGCGGTTATGCCTCTAAGTCGTGCCTCGACACGTGGGAGCTATAGCCGGATCATGGGCGTTACAAGTTGGTATCAGAGCCATTCCCAACTTAGGAGCCCCCTGCTTGATCGAATCACTGACGTTGTTGAGTCTAGAACAAAAATGTTTTGAGTCTTAGGATTATATATATTGGAGAGTAGGATTCTTTTTACTCCTTAGTCCCTTCGTCGCTCTGGTGAGGCCTCCTGACGTAGATGTTTTGTCTTTCCTCTCCTCAAATTTCACAAATTTTTTCAGGATCATGTGGGTATTTTGGGATCGTTCCAATATTCTTGTGATGAGAACATTGTTCTTGGTGCCTCATGGCATTTAGGGGTTGTGGCAGTGTCCCGGGGAGTTGAGCTCCGAGGTGTTGTTGTCACAATTTTATCAGTGTAGTTATGGAATACCTGAGTTCGCCGACATCGAAAATCTCTTTTATGCAGTTGTTGGTGAGATAACCTCAACGCCAACCTATACTGGGGCGGGAGTTCGGGAGTATTGCCATAGCTTGTATAACTGATGCTTTTCGAAGGTTGAGGTACATAATTTCTGGAGTTTTCTTGGTTATGTGTTGACGGATGGATACAGTTGGAGTGTAGGGCTTTTCAGTTGTGTGATATATATTGTGCATCCCTGTATCCCCAACACCAGATTGCATAACCAGAAAGTTTCGGGAGTTAATAGGTGGGAATTCAAGTATCACGTAGGAATTCTTTCCAATAGACACATGATATGATACGGGGTCTATCATATGTTTGTTCTAGCTTATTTCCTAAGCCAATCCTTTGTTTTGTTTTGAGTTGTGGTATTCAAGTTGCTTCAATGTCAAGTGTTGATTCCATACCTTTCCTAAGCGGTGTTCTCATATTTCTATGGGAGTGCTAATCATTTCGATCATCGAGATTGTCATGTCAATTCTTCTCGACCGACGTGTTCTCTTCAAGTTAATCCTATCCTTTCAATATTTGCTAGATCAATTCTCAGTTCTTTGCAACAGTGTTCATTTCATCCATGCCAAGCTGCCTTTGTTTTCCCGCCCTCCCACCCCTTGTTTCTTCAAGGACCCAGATTTATTAATCAAGTATCCATCTTATGGATGTGAAGTCTCTTCATTTTTCCCTCCATGTTCTTACCTGGCTATTCTCATGAAGATGCTAAGGAAGCTACAAGTTTATCATTCTTCGTTCTCTTTCTTCTCCGGTGGTCTAAACTCAAGTTTCGTTGTTGATCATATCTCTTCCTTTTGGTTTACATGCTTTCCATGTTGGAATTTCTTAACCAAGCATCTCTTATTTATTCATGTCTCTCTATTCGTATCCGGAGTGCTGAAGATATCTCGGAAGATTCATGTTTACATTCTTAATCCGTTCAAGCTAGTTGGAGATTTTTATCTCATTCAAGTCATTTATTTCAACCGGTGCAATCTCTCTTCAAAAATCATTTCAACGGTGTTTCTCTTGAGTGGGCCCTAACCCACAGGGCTTTTCCCAGGATCTTACCTGACTCTTCTAATTTTCTTGGAGTTATAATCGAATTCTTTCAAGTATGACATGCGGATGAATTACCATCAGTCATATGTCTTTCTCCAAGACCTTTTTAACTCCTTTCATTGTTGATTCAACCTTTATATTCTGCATTATTCCGGAGTGTCTCAACAATTCATGGTGATGTTTCTCATCGTCATTCTCAGCTTTTGAAGACGGAAGAAGAGTTTCCTCCAAATCATGGTCCGATCTCTTGAAGATTCATGCTTCTAGCTTCATGCCATCCTCATAATTGTTTTCGATTGTGAGAATTCTTTCACCCATCCGGAGCAATTCGGGACTCTTTTCAGTTTGATTCTCCGGAGCCCATCATCTCAAAATTATTCATTCCAGCTTTCAGCTCTCACTCTCCAAATCTTACCGGGGCATCATTCAAGTATTCTCTAATCATCTCAGGATCTCTTTGTTCACTTGTATCTAAATTCTCTCAAGTATCTTCGCTCTTTTTTTAACTCTTCCCGGCATTTCACTATCTTTTCTTTGTTCGTTTTAAATTCTTATGACGGTTCATTCAACATTCCTCTTCCTATGTTCTCATATTAATTTATTCGTTGTTTCAATCCTACCGGTGGTTCGTTGAAGACCTTCCCAAGTTTGCACTATATCTATCTTAATCCTTTCTATGAGAATAAGTAGTATGCCAAATCCGTTGCTTGCCATCAATCTAAATTGGTGATGGATACACATAACGTAATTTTTATTATTGTTTCATCCAAGTGATCTACTTTCTTCTTTTCCAGAGTTGTTCATCATGTCACATTCTCGGTTTGAGATGCTTCATCTTTTCTTTTCCGGAGTTCCAAGTTTTCCGCATTATCTCATCGCGAAGCTCCATCTAAATCATCGCAAGCCTTCACCTTGTGTTTTCAACTTCTCTTTCTTTCTACCATCCTTTTGTTTACCGGAGTTCTTCATGGAGGCTCTTCAATGTGGTTCATCAAGGATTCCTTTCATTCCTCAATTGTTCTGCAAGATTTCTCTCAAAGTTTTGATCTGCCAAACTATACTCTAAAATAAACATGGTGCTCAACACAGGTTTTGTTTTGAGGAGTTCAAGCATTCTTCATCTTTCATTCCGAAGTGTAATTCTTTCTCTCTTATCTTTTGAGGTGGTGTTATGTCACTCTTGACAATTTCCCTTCGTGTTTCATGATTCACAAGTTGTCCGGAATGACATATTTTAAACCCATCATTTTCAATTCATTCATGAGATCCTTTGCAACCCATCAATCTCTTCATTGGAGTTATCTTGGGTTATATTTCACGTAAAGCTTTCCCTAAGGATTGTTGCTATTTATGGTGCTTATAAATGACCCAAGTTCTTCATTTATCCTCCTGGTGAAATAAGTTTCTAGTCTACTTGTTGAAATCAATCCAATCTATTGTTTCCGTTAGTGGCAGAATTTCACCTCATAATTTTGAGACGTTTTCCATAAGCCCACTACAAGCTTATTCTTTTGTTGTTGATTTTCCAACAACTCCGTTCAACCCTTCTTCGTAAGGATGCTTTTCCAATTTATTTGTGGGAGAGGATGTTTTCTCTTCTCTGTTCTTTTCATTCCATTCTTTCATTTCTTCAGGAGGCATTGTGATGATGCTCTCTTCACTCATCATCTCGTATTGTGAGGATCGTGTTCTTTTCATGCTTATCCATTTAGTCGAAGTGTCGGGTCCTCCATTCAAGTTCTCTCATCTTATCAAGTTTTGCGTCCCTTCTCAACCAGAGTGCTGTCTGAAATCTTTCTTACCCCTTGTGCCATTCTTTCAATAGTTCCGGAGGCAGGGTGGTGTTGATTTCATCAATTATCCTCTCATCTTGTCAAGTTCATGTTCAATTCCTTCCATTTACAGTCGGAGTGCTGTCCAAATTATATCATTCTTATTCCTTCTCTATCTTGTTTTAACCGGAGTGGTTTCAATATATATATCTTGTCACTTAACCTCTAGGTTCTCGTAATGTTCCTTGTTCCTCTTTTCTAACGGAGTGTTTTCAACTTTCTTCATCTTTGTTGTATTCTTTCTTTCAAGTTGTTCAAACTCTAAGGTTCTTTGGTTTCACTCTTTTGTCAAGAAGCAACTTTGTTTTACCTCTTCCTCTTCCGCTTCTCTCCGGTGCCATCCTTAGATCTCGGGGCGAGATCTCTTGTAAGTGGAGGAGTGTTGTGACGCCCCAAGACCGACGCTCCAGATGCCTTCCATGTTTTGTGTGTCAGCTAAGTTAGTTATTTGTTTGTGGCATTTCATTATGTCATCATGAGAATTGCATTCGCATGTTTCTTAAAACATGCATCCGTTCGTAGTGCCGTTTCTCTCTATTGCCGTCGTTGACCGTTCTGAGACCAACCGGGTTTTTCGAGTCCCTCTTTTCTGACCACCTAACCCCCCTTGCCTCCATGACCTTTTGTCAGGCCCCCTTGTCTTTGTCGACCTCTCTCAGACCCCTCGCGTGCGCGTCCGAAACTTGCCCCAAACCTGAACCGCTCGGTCGTTACTGCTGGGCCCGGATCATCCCCAAACATCCCTAAAACATCTTCGGTTCATTATTTGGTCTTCCTAACCTATTTATCCAGGAATGTCCGATTAAATTAGGAGGATCCATCTAGCCCCTAAACTTCCACGTACCTATAAATAGCCGTCAAACCCTAGCCCCTGTTGTCCAATCCACCGCATTCCCATCACGTCGCCGCTAGCCTACCACCTCTCTCCTGTATCCCTCGGGATCGCTTCCCGATCCATTCCCAACCAGATTCCCGACTAACTTCCTTGATTTCTGCCGCTGCCCAACCCACGGGCTCCATCGCGCCACTATCCATCGCTCGAGCCAACCAGGGCTTCTCCTGCCCGAGCCCCTGTCCTCGATCCACTCCACCCGAGGCCTCCTGAATCCCCGACGCCCTCGCTCCACGCCGCAGCCCTGCAGCCTCGCTTGAGGTCCGGATCGGGAGGAACCGAGCTCTCGAGTGAGACCGAGCTCCCCCATCTTCGTGCAGCGCTGACGACCACGAGCACAGCCTCGCTGGAGCCCCAGCAGGAACTGATCGTCGCCTCTCTGCTTCCTCCCATTCTTCTTCTCTCTCTGCTCTAATCTCCCTCTCTTCCCCGTGTTCCCCTGCAGGAGCACCAGACCGTGACCACCGTCCCATGCCGTCGGACCTCGATGAGAACCTCGCCTGCACCTCCTCTGCCCCACGCCACGGACCCGCGTCCAGCCTTCGTTCCCGTGCCGTTCCTCACGCACCGGACCTCCTCGGTGCCAGTCTTTTCCATAGCACGGCGATGCCGCCACAACTCGTTTTGACCCGATCCAGCCGAGATCGACCCCGCCGCCTCGGATCCCGGCGACCCCAGTTCGCCGTTGCCGCGCCAAGCCCCACTGCCGCCCCGCCGTTGACCTTCAGCACCGCTGATCTACCCCTGTTGAGAAGAGAACGAACGAGCAACCCGCTCATCCCCATTGCCGCAGCCACGCGTGGCCTCCCGTGCCCTGGGCCACTTCTTGCGCCAAGGCCCAGCGCAGTCGCCATGCCCAGCCGGCCTGTTGGCCCAATGTGAGCCTCTAGTGCCCCTGCTCCTGTTGGGCCAGACAGATTCGGCTCGTTAATGTTTTTTTCCACTGACTATGATTTTGGCCTTATCCGTAGAATTTTAGAATTGCAGAAAACCCCCTAAGCTTCATGCATCTAATAACTCACAAATTGTGCTTCAAATTAAAATGATTTAAATATGTAAAATGCTTAGAATTTCATCTAGTTTCATAATATGCTACATTTCATCCATGTTTAAAATGTTGTTTGCATTAATTTGCATAAATAACATGTTAAAATGGTTTATTTTGTAACTAAATAACCGTAGCTCCATTTTAAATAAACTTTATATGCAAATGGGGTAGAAAGATGCGTAGTTTAACTTGGTGCACTCATATTTCATGTTTAACAACTCTAAAATATGGTTTAGGGCAGAACAGTACCAAATTCATAATATGCATATGGGGATTTTCCAGATTTGTTGTTTGTTATTTCCAGCCTCATTTAAACTTGCTTAAATAGATAGTTTATTATGCTTCACCTCTTGCCATGTTAACCAACATTTAATATTGTTGAGTACATAAACGTGAGAGAACTAAATAAATGAATGTGGTGTTTCGTCGGTATGCAACTCATTGCATATTGAGCTCCACTTAATTTGTAGTATTGTTTGTGCACTTTGCCATGCCATGCATCACTAAACCGACAAGCATCATACTTGGTTGTGCATCATGCCATGTTTACGCTTGTGTGTTTACCATGTTGCTTGCTTCTTTCCGGTTTGCTTCTCTCATTAGCTTCGGTTTCATTCCGGAGTTATGAGGATTCGTTCAACTACATCCGTTTGTCTTCTTCATGGACTCGTTCTTCTTCCTTGCGGGATCTCAGGCAAGATGACCATTACCCTTGATATCACTTCTATCTTTGCTTGCTAGTTGTCCGTTCTATCGCTATGTTGCGCTACCTACTAGTTGTTATATCATGCCTCCCTTATTGCCATGTCAAGCCTCTAACCCACCTTCATAGCAAACTGTTGTTTGGCTAAGTTACCGCATTTGCTCAGCCCCTCTTATAGCATTGCTAGTTGTAGGTGCCTTGCAGTTTGTTCCATGTTGGAACATGGATATGTTGGGATATCACCTTATCTCTTATTTTATTTAATGCATCTATATACTTGGCAAAGGGTGGAAGGCTTGGCCTTTTGCATAGTGTTTTGTTCCACTCTTGCCACCTTAGTTTCCATCATACCGGTGTTATGTTCCTTGATTTTGCGTTCCTTACGTGGTTGGGGTTATGGGACCCCCTTGACAGCCCGCCTTGAATAAAACTCCTCCAGCAAGGCCCAACCTTGGATTTACATTTTCCTAACAACCTATAACTTTCCCTTGGGGTTGCAAACCCGAGGGTCATCTTTATTTTAAGCCCCCCCTCGGGCCAGTGCTCCTCTGAGTGTTGGTCCGAACCGGGCAACCTGCGGGGTCACCTCGGGGAAACTTGAGGGTTGGTTTTACTCGTAGCTTGACCTATACGGTGTGCCTTGAGAACGAGATATGTGCAGCTCCTATCGGGATTTGTCGGCACATTCGGGTCGTCTTGCTGGTCTTATTTTACCATTGCCGAGATGTCTTGTAACCGGGATTCCGAGACTGATCGAGTCTTTCCGGGAGAAGGAATATCCTTCGTTGATCATGAGAGCTTGTGATGGGCTAAGTTGGGACACCCCTGCAGGGCATAAACTTTCGAGAGCCGTGCCCGCAGTTATGTGGCAGATAGGAATTTGTTAATATCCGGTTGTAGAGAACTTGACACTTTACTTAATTAAAATGAAACAACTACGTGCGTAACTGTGATGGTCTCTTTTCAGCGGAGTCTGGGAAGTGAACACAGTTTGTGTTATGTTTGAATGTAAGTAGTTTTAGGATCACTTCTTGATCACTTCTAGCTTCACGTCTGTTGCATAGCTTCTCATCTTACTCTTATTTGCGTATGTTAGCCACCATATTTGCTTAGCACTTGCTGCAACTCCACCTCATTACCTTATCCTACCCATAAGCTTAAATAATCTTGATTTCACGACTTTTGAGATTGCTGAGTCCTTGTGACTCACAGATACTACCAAAACAGTTGCAGGTGTCGATGATACCAGTGCAGGTGATGCTACCGAACTCAAGTGGGAGTTCTACGAGGACCTTGGTCGTTACTATATTTCGTTTCCTGATGATCAGTAGTGGAGCCCAGTTGGGACAATCGGGGATCTAGCAGTTGGGTTTATCTTCCTTTTTCATTTGGTTGTCCGTAGTCGGACTATGAGTATACTCTGATGTTGTATGACTTATTCGAATATTGTGTGACGTGGCGAGTGTAAGCCAACTCTCTTTATCCCTTTCTTGTTCATTACATGGGATGTTGTGAAGATGACCCTTCTTGCGACAAAACCACTATGCGGTTATGCCTCTAAGTCGTGCCTCGACACGTGGTAGCTATATCCGCATCGTGGGCGTTACAATTTTGACCTTAAATTTAACTAACGAAGTGTCAATGCATGCCATAAAAAACTATAACATTAAAAACTATGTTCAAATACGAATCCAGTGATATGATTTTTGGTGAAATGCATTAACATTTTATTAGTTAAATACTCCCTCCGTCTAGGTGTATAAGTCACTTTATGAAAACCAAATAATCCCAAAACACTTAGGCGTGGTGCATTAACTCCCACCTCGTTTCTTGACATATCAACCAATAAGAGATGTGGGCGTGCATGTTTTCAATGACTCGAGACTACCAAATACGACATGCAGTGGTTAGTTCATTGCATGCAATGCTATTAATTAGCGAATAAACATTAAGTTCTCTTGTTTTTCCCTCCTTGGTCACGGTGCACAACCAAAGATGACTTATTCACCTGGACAGAGGGAGTAGATGGTCAAAGTTTGACACAAAATTAATGCATTGGGAAACATAATTTTTTGAGGAAAATGAGTGCATTAATTGAGTGTTTTTGCAAACTACAAAAATTATTCCACCACTCACCATCTACCTTGGTTGATGAGATTTTTGAATTGAGCCCTAT